>NW_026291980.1:0-26659 GCF_023091745.1 Budorcas taxicolor | reverse complement strand
GTTTGAATGACGGTGGGCTTGGTGTTGGGCCATAGAATGAGTTAGAATTTGTTGTTGTGTGACGTGGGTTGGGTTGGCTGGTAGTGTTTGGGCTATATAGTGGCTTGGACTGGTTATGTGTAGTGTTGGAATTGGGCCAATGACTGTGACCTAACAATTGAGCCTGATGATGCTGCTCTAAAAGCTTGAATTCCAAAAGCTTCGCTAAGCTCATGGCTTGTGATAAATTGACGGGCCTCAGGGCCAGAACTTCGGAGCGAATATCGGCTCGCAGTCCAGCGATGTAACAACTGGTCAGAAACGATGATGAGAGGCCATTAGTGCGATTGGCCAAAGACTCGAACTGTGACTGGTATTCCTCAACTGTAGAATGTTGCATCAATTTGGCTAAAGTACCCTGATGGTCCTCAAACTCTGAGGGGCCAAAATGAACGTCCAATGCCCGAACAAACTGATCCCAATTAATAAATTGTCGGTTCCGATACATCCACTGGAACCATTGGAGAGCCTTCCCGTCCATGTGGAAGGACACAATCAAAAAGCGTTGCTCATTCGGTGTATAATGGAATGAGAAAAACCGCTCTGCCTTGAAAACCCACCCACTCGGATCATCACCGTCAAACCTCGGGAACTCAAGGCGCATAGCATGACCTTGAATCAATGGGGTCATCGGCGAAAGAGGACCCGTAGAGAGGGCCAATGACGGCCAATGATGTGGAACGTTTGAAACCCCCATTGGAGCAAACTGGTTTGGAAAGCCCGACGCGACATTACAACCCATAGCGGACCCCATCGGTACCGGAGCAGAAGGAACAACCAAAAAGGGTAACGTAGTTGTTACCTGAGATGATGAACTTCCACTAGAAAGAACTGGCGTTGCAAACCTAGGTGGTATCGATGGAGTAGGACTCATAGAGATCGGAGGAGTTGAACTCACTGGCGTGCCAGCATCCACCGTCGGCAACGGCGATACCCACTTCTCCTTCAACAATTTCAACGTCTGATCTAGTTAGCCATCCAACATCGTCACTTTCGCCACTACATCTCCATGCGATTGTTGAAGGTTCTCGAAATGCTCCAAAGCCAATTGAGCTTGTTGATCTTGTTTAGCTTGGTGAGCTTGTAGATCTTGTTGCAACTCAATAATTTTTTTAATAGAGTCGTCCATGAGTTTCCATCTAGTTCCGTCAGCCATGAAAGCTCAACGAGAGCACCAATATAAGGGTTTTAGTTTTAGGAAAAAGAAATGAACAACTAAAAATTAAGAGACCACATAGAAAGGCTTGTATTCAAGAACAAATTGAAAGTAAATTGCAGAAACTTTAAAGATAAAAATAGAAAATAGTTTTTTTCTCCCCTTTTCTATCTGACGAAGCTTCTTTATATTCCCTCACACCTCACATGCCTTTTGCTTCATAATATTCTTCATGTAACTAACTAGCCACGTATTGATGCAAATGCTTAGGCTTAATTCTGACCCGGGAACTCCTTCTGTAACTTGGGCTTGCTTGTGACTCATCCAATATTCTGGTCTCTGCTACTCTTGGGCCTGAATTATATGGGATCATCACATCTACAAGGTTAGAAATCTTGTGACACCCCGAACCCAGCACTTCATTAATTGCATTCATTAAATAGTTAATTTGGATGTAACTTAGCTAATTACTTTTTATTTTTATTTTTCATATTTTCATAAATTCAATTGTTTCTTTTCATGCATTTTATATTTTTATAAAATACTACATATTTTTAGGGGACTACAGTCCCTAACCGTGGGTGCATTGCATATCGGGATCAACGGGAAACAATTCGCGAAATGTCTGATGAATAGTACTAGCGAGATTTTTTTCCAGATTTTTTTCAGATTTTTGGCATTTGTTTTACTGAAATTTGATCACCCAAATGACCATTTTTCCCTTACTAAAATGCCTTAATTATTTAACCTACCATTTGACCTTCTCATGAGAATAATATAAGCCAAGAACAAAAAAAAAAAGAGTCAAAAAATGGCCAAAAAATAGTTACGGAAATAGTAACTTTTTCTTGCAAAATTGCGATAGTTGGTCATTTCCATCAATTCCAAGCTTGAATCTTGAGTTCTTGAACATGGTTACACCTTCTTCAAGCTTCTCTAGCCTTGTGTGGTAAGAATTTCATCTTATTTTTGTATTTGAAAATTTTGCACCTAAACTTTATTATTTTTTTTAGATTTGTTGAGATATTACTTGGTTATGCTTTTTTATGCTTAAATTATTCTTATTAATGATCATAGAGCATACTTTTGTGGTTAGATAGCATTTTGAATGGTTGAAAATGGAGTTGGAGCTTTGAGGAAGATGATGAATAGTGAAATTTCTAGAGTTCCGAAAATTTGTGCAATTTAATTTGATTCAATGCTTCTAGTAGTTGCTAATTAGGTCCTTGAGCGTGGAAAAAATGTTAGTTACACTTACCATGTACAAAATTTGAATAATTTGATCAAATTAAGCTACTTTAATATGGGGTTTCAGGGTTAACTCAAATCCGGGCACGTTTCGAGGTTATGACTAGTCTTTATTAAGTATTAAAGCTTTGGAAGTGCCTTCGTTTCGCTTGTTTGGATTTCGGAATTGGTACTTGTAGTGTAAACGCACAAAGAGAAAATCGGGGATTAAATGGTAAATGAGGTTTAACGGGTGAGCTCGAGGGTCCTTGGGGTGCCATAAGGTGTAGTTTGAAGGATAGGATAACTCGTTTGGGAATCTTGAACCTTGCCTTTTGATTTGAAGCTTAATAGCAAAGATTGACAAAGGGGATTTCGGGTTGAAAGTGAATCTGGGTGCGTTTGGGCATTAGGGCTAGTGTCTAGTAAGTGATGAGGTGCTAGAAATGTATTCGCTTCGCTTAGTTGAGCTCCGATTAGAGTACTTGTAATGTAATGCAAAAAGAGGCAAATTCGGACTTTTTGGGTAATTGTACTTTAAAGTGAGATTTCAAGGGCTTAAGTGGTGCCATAAAGTGTCATTAGAGATTTAGTATAGTTAGATTTGAAGTTCGTTATCTTGTGTGAAGTTTAGAGCTTATTTTGTTAGCATTTAGAATGAGATTTGTTAGATTTCTTGTGAATTACTTGAATTAGTTGCATTAGTAGTTATTATATTGTTATGTTTGCTCTAATTGACCATGATAGAGTTATATGTTATATAAGTGTGAAGTTTATGACCTAAATACCAAGCATGTGAAAAGTGTCTAAATGAAGTTTATGTGAATTAGTTAAGCTTATTGCATAAGTAGCTATTTGAATTGTTATACTTGTTATAATTGCTATATTTGTCTATTGATTGAGTTATAAAATGTAAATTGGGAAAAATGAGTATGATAACTTGAATTATTTTGTAATTAGCTAGAGTTGAGTTTAGACAAATGGTTAGCTTGTTGAACATGTAAGTTGAAATGGGAGGTGATTGGCTGCCATTTAGCTAACTAAATGGAATTAGGGCCTTGTGCATGCTAATGCTAAAAAGCAAAGAATGCTTCTTGTCATATCCTCTAAGTTAGTTAAGATAATGCACGTCTAGAGATTTTAGAGTTTGATATTGTGACATGAACTTGTAGAACTAGCTAATTAATTGCATGATTAGTATTCTTAACTCATGTTATTTGTGTATGGTCAATCGGATGAATGTAGAATGATTTTATTGCATAACTGCCTAATTAGGAATTGAAGGGAATTGATGTCATGGGAGAAGGTTCAAATGGGAGTTTGGCTAAGTTTTGTATGTTTGGCTTCCTAAAGGTGAGGGACCTGCATCCTTACGTGCATTATAATTTATTTTCTTTCTAAAATAGTATATTGTTTAGTATAATTGCGTAATTGATATATGCTTATTGTTGCTAAATTGTAACTTGGTGCGAGAACAACTTACTTTTGTCCTTAAATGTGTTTCCTGATTATATTGTCATTGTTATCATTCTTTCATTGCATCGTGGTTGCGCAACCTCATTGTCGCGATGTATGCGATGGCCTCGCTGGGCGGCATCGGGCTTGCCAGTGTTGGTTGCCTTAGCTCCGTCTGCTATTCCCTCACTCGCCTGGTCCGGAGATTGCCAGAGGATGTTGGGTCGTAGGATCGGGTACATCCGGAGTACCCATTGGTGTAAGGGATGCCGGCATATCGAGATTGAGATCGTGGTTCGTGGATCGGGGATCGAAGATTTGGAGTGATAAGGGTTATCGATTGTATCCTTTTAAAATGTGGTATTAGAATTGTTATTCACTGTTTATCTATTGTATTAATTGTGTTAAGTTGCTGCATTGCACGTCCCCGGTAGACCTTATCCCTCACTAAGCAATTGTGATTGCTCATACCTCGCTAAACATGTTTCAGGTGGTGCAGTTGGAGGAATTGCCTTCGTTGCTGTGTACTATTACTTGAGATTGGAGTGATTGCTTGCTAAACTGTAGAAGACCTTGCTTATCTACTTTATGTTCTATTTTGGAGCCTAAGGGCTTATGTATATATATTTGAGTGGTTGCAAATTTGAAAGCTAAGTGGATGTAGTAAATGTTATGGAATTGTGGCATGTAATAACTTATACTTCTGCTTCTAGCTACGTTGCATGCTTGGGTGTGAATGAACGGATGTATGGTTGGCTTTAATTTCTAAGAATGTTTAATTGCTAACAAAGAATGGTATGATAAGCGAATGAAGACAAAGATTTTATGACTATGGTTGCATGATTGTATGTGTTTATATTGTCTTGTGTTGCTTAAGGCTCGGATGGTCTTAAAGTTGGGATTTCAATTAGAAATGTTGTTCCTTTTGCTTCGTGTTTTATTTGAATGCTTACAGGTTTCCAGAATGTCCACGGTACAGGGGACACTCTGTCCGTTTTCCCTAAAATTTTGAGACCGGGTTGGAATTGGGTTGTGATTAGTATGGTTAATAGAAGTCCCGATTCCGTGAGGAATCAGGGAGTTACAAATGTGCCAGAAACATACTTCATATTTCCAAGTTTTTCATATTTAGACACATTACGATATTTTTCATTTTTGGGGGTCTTAAACTCAAAATTGGCCTTATCCTATTTCTTCAAAATATGTTCAGAACTGACAAATCTAGTGACCTTCCATATTTCATGCATTTTTAACATCATTTGCTAGTCCAACAATCTTTCGTTCTACAAGGTCAGAAATCTGCCAGAAACATACTTCATATTTCTAAGTTTTCCAAATTTAGACACATTACGATAATTTCCCTTTTTGGGGGCCTTAAACCCAAAATTAGTCTTAGCCTATTTCTGGAAAATATGTTTAAAACTGACAAATCTAGTGATCTGCCAAATTTTATGCATTTTTAACATTGTTTACTAGGCCAAACACCTTTCGTTCTACAAGATCAGAAATCTGCCAGAAACATACTTCATATTTCCAAGTTTTCCATATTTATACACATTACGATATTTTTCATTTTTGGGGATCTTAAACTCAAAATTAGCCTTAGCCTATTTCTTTAAAATATGTTCAGAACTGACAAATATAGTGACCTACCAAATTTAATACATTTTTAAAATTGTTTGCTAGGCCAAAAACCTTTCGTTCTACAAGGTCATAAATCTGCCATAAACATACTTCATATTTTCAAAATTTCCAGATTTAGACACATTATGATAATTTCTATTTTTGAAGGTCTTAAACTCAAAATTAGCCTTAGCCTATTTCTACAAAATATGTTTCGAACTGACAAATCGAGTGACCTAACAAATTTGAGGCATTTTTAATATTGTTTGCGAGGCCAAAAACCTTTCGTTCTACATGGTCAGAAATCTGACAGAAACATACTTCATATTTCCCAGTTTTGCAGATTTAGACACATTGCGATATATTCCATTTTTGGGGTCTTAAACTCAAACTTAGCCTTAGCCTATTTCTTCAAAATATGTTCAGAATTGACAAATATATTGACTTACCAAATTTAATACATTTTTAAAATCGTTTGCTAGGCCAAAAAACCTTTCGTTCTACAAGGTTAGAAATCTGGCAGAAACATACTTCATATTTCCAAGTTTTCCATATTTAGACAAATTACGATAATTTCTATTTTTGGGGGTCTTAAACTCAAAATTAGCCTTATCCTATTACTTCAAAATATGTTCAAAACTAACAAATCTAGTGACCGCCCAAATTTCATGCATTTGTAACAACATTTGCTAGGCCAAAACCTTTCGTTCTACAAGGTCAGAAATCTGCCAGAAACATACTTTATATTTTCAAGTTTTCCACATTTAGACACATTACGATAATTTCCATTTTTAGGGGTCTTAAACTCAAAATTAGCCTTAGTCTATTACTGCAAAATATGTTTAGAACTGAAAAATCTAGTGACCTATCCAATTTCATGCATTTTTAAAAATCGTTTGCAAGGCCAAAAATCTTTCGCTCTACAAGGCAAGAAATCTGTCAGAAACATACTTCATATTTCCAAGTTTTTCATATTTAGACACATTACGATATTTTAAATTTTTGGGGGTCTTAAACTCAAAATTAGTCTTATCCTATTTCTTCAAAATAAATTCAGAACTGACATATCTAGTGACCCTCCAAATTTCATGCATTTGTAACATCATTTGCTAGGCCAAAAATCTTTCGATCTACAAGGTCTGAAATCTGCCAAAAACATACTTCATATTTCCAAGTTTTGCAGTTTTAAACACATTACGATAATTTCTATTTTTGGGGGTCTTAAACTCAAAATTAGCCTTAGCCTATTACTGCAAAATATGTTCAGAACTGACAAATCTAGTGACCTACCCAATTTCATGCATTTTTAAGATCGTTTGCTAGGCCAAAAACATTTTGTTCCCTAAGGTCAGAAATCTTCCATAAACATACTTCATATTTCCAAGTATTGCAAATTTAGACACATTACAATATTTTCCATTTTTGGGAGTCTTAAACTCAAACTTAGCCTTTGCCTATTTCTTCAAAATATGTTCAGAACTGACCAATATAGTGATCTACCAAATTTAATGGATTTTTAAAATTGTTTCCTAGTCCAAAAATATGTTTAGAACTGACAAATCTAGTGACTTTCCAAATTTTATGCATTTGTAACATCGTTTCCGAGGCCGAAAATCTTTCGTTCTACAAGGTCAGAAATCTGCCAGAAACATACTTCATATTTCCAAGTTTTCCAGATTTAGACCCATTATGATAATTTTTTTTTTGGGGGTCTTAAACTCAAAATTAGCCTTAGCCTATTTCTGCAAAATATGTTTCGAACTGGCAAATCTAGTGTCTTAACAAATTTCAAGCATTTTTAACATTGTTTGCGAGGCCAAAAACCTTTCGTTCTACAAGGTTATAAATCTGCTAGAAACATATTTCATATTTCCAAGTTTTGCAGATTTAGACACATTACGATATTTTTCATTTTTGAGGGTCTTAAAATCAAACTTTGCCTTTGCCTATTTCTTCAAAATATATTCAGAACTGACAAATATAGTGACCAACCAAATTTAATGCATTTTTAAAATTGTTTCCTAGGCCAAAAATCTTTCATTTTACAAGGTCAGAAATCTGCCAGAAACATACTTCATATTTCTAAGTTTTTCAGATTTAGACATATTAAGATAATTTCTATTTTTGGAGGTCTTAAACTCATAATTAGCCTTAGCCTATTTCTGCATAATATGTTCCGAACTGAAAAATCTAGTGACCTGCCAAATTTCATATATTTTTAACATCGTTTGCTAAGCCAAACACCTTTCGTTCTACAAGGTCAGAAATATGCCAGAAACATACTTCATATTTCCAAGTTTTCCATTTTTATACACATTAAGATATTTTTCATATTTTGGGGTCTTAAACTCAAAATTAGCCTTAGTCTATTTCTGCAAAATACGTTTCAAACTGACAAATCTAGTGACCTAAAAAATTTCATGCATTTTTAACATTGTTTGCAGGGCCAAAAACCTTTCGTTCTACGAGGTCAGAAATCTGCCAGAAACATGCTTCATATTTCCAAATTTTCCATATCTAGACACATTATGATATTTTCCACTTTTGGGGTCTTAAACTCAAAATTAGCTTTAGCCTATTTCTTCAAAATATGTTCAGAACTGACAAATATATTGACCTACCAAATTTCATACATTTTTAAAATCGTTTGCTAGGCCAAAAATCTTTTGTTCTACAAGGTCAGAAATCTGCTATAAACAAACTTCATATTTCTAAGTTTTTCACATTTAGACACATTATGATAATTTACATTTTTGGGAGTCTTAAACGTAAAATTAGCCTTAGCATATTTCTTCAAAATATGTTCAGAACTGACAAATATAGTGACCAACCCAATTTCAAACATTTTTAAAATCGTTTGCTTGGCCAAAAACCTTCGTTCTACAAGGTCAGAAATCTGCCAGAAACATACTTCATATTTCCAAGTTTTCCATATTTACACACATTACGATATTTTTTATATTTTTTGAGATCTTAAACTCAAAATTATCCTTATCCTATTTCTTCAAAATATGTTCAGAACTGACATATCTAGTGACCATCTAAATTTCATGCATTTGTAACATCGTTTGCTAGGCCAAAAATCTTTCGTTCTCCAAGGTCAGAAATCTGCCAGAAACATACTTCATATTTCCAAATCTTGCAGATTTAGACACATTACGATATTTTCAACTTTTGGGAGTCTTAAACTCAAACTTAGCCTTTGCCTATTTCTTTAAAATATGTTCAGAACTGACAAATATAGTGATTTACCAAATTTAATGCATTTTTAAAATAGTTTTCTAGGCCAAAAACTTTTCGTTCTACAAGGTCAGAAATCGGCCAGAAACATAATTCATATTTTCAAATTTTCCATATTTATACAAATTACGATATTTTCTATTTTTGGGGGTCTTAAACTCAAAATTAGCCTTAGCCTATTTTTCAAAATATGTTCAGAACTGACAAATATATTGACCTACCAAATTTAATGCATTTTTAAAACCGTTTGCTAGGCCCAAAACCATTCGTTCTACAAGGTCAGAAATCTGCCAGAAACTTACTTCATATTTCCAAGTTTTTCAGATTTGGACACATTACGATAATTTCCAATTTTGGGGAGTCTTAAACTCAAAATTAGCCTTAGCCTATTTCTGCAAATCATGTTTTGAACTGACAAATCTAGTGACCTAGCAAATTTCATGCATTTTTAACAATGTTTGCGTGGCCAAAAACCTTTCGTTCTACAAGGTCAGAAATCTGCCAAAAACATACTTCATATTTCCAAGTTTTTCATATTTAGACATATTTTGATATTATCCATTTTTGGGGTCTTAAACTCAAAATTAACTTTAGCCTATTTCTTCAAAATATGTTTAGAACTAACAAATTTAGTAACCTACCAAATTTCATACATTTTTAAAATCGTTTCCTAGGCCAAAAATCTTTTGTTCTACAAGGTCAGAAATCTTCCAGAAACATACTTCATATTTCCAAGTTTTCCAGATTTAGACACATAACGATAATTTCTATTTTTGGGGTCTTAAACATAAAATTAGCCTCAGTATATTTCTTCAAAATATGTTCAGAACTGACAAATATAGTGACCTACCCAATTTCATGCATTTTTAAAATCGTTTGCTAGGCCAACAACCTTTCGTTCTACAAGGTCAGAAATCTGCCAGAAACATACTTCATATTTCAAAGTTTTCCAGATTTAGACCCATTACGATAATTTCCCTTTTTGGGGGTCTTAAACTCAAAATTAGCCTTAGCATATTTCTTCATAATATGTTTCGAACAGACAAATCTAGTGGCCTAACAATTTTCATGCATTTTTAACATTGTTTGCGAGGTCAAAAACCTTTTATTCTACAATGTCAGAAATTTGTCAGAAACATACTTCATATTTCCAAGTTTTGCAGATTTAGACACATTACTATATTTTTCATTTTTGGGGGTCTTAAACTCAAACTTAGCCTTTGCCTATTTCTTCAAAATATGTTCCGAACTGACAAATATAGTGACCTACTGAATTTAATGCATTTTTAAAATTGTTTCCTAGGCCAAAAACCTTTCGTTTTACAAGGTCAGAAATATGCCAGAAACATACTTCATATTTCCAAATTTTACATATTTATACATATTACGATATTTTCCATTTTTGGGGGTCTTAAACTCAAAATTAGCCTTAGTCTATTTCTTCAAAATATGTTCAGAACTGACAAATATGGTGGCCTACCAAATTTAATGCATATTTAAAATCGTTTGCTAGGCCAAAAACCTTTCGTTCCACAAGGTCAGAAATCTGCCAGAAACATACTTTATATTTCTAAGTTTTCCAGATTCAGACACATTACGATAATTTTTAATTTTGGCAGGTCTTAAACTCAAAGTTAGCCTTAGCCTATTACTGCAAAATATGTGCAGAATTGACAAATCTAGTGATCTACCCAATTTCATGCATTTTTAAAATCAGTTGCTAGGCCAAAAACCTTTTGTTCTACAAGGTCAGAAATCTGCCAGAAACATACTTCAAATATCCAAGTTTTCCATATTTAGATATATTATGATATTTTCCATCTTTGGGATCTTAAACTCAAAATTAGCCTTAGCATATTTCTTCAAAATATATTCAGAACTGACAAATATGGTGACCTACCAAATTTCATACATTTTTTAAATCGTTTGCTAGGCTAAAAATATTTTGTTCTACAAGGTCAGAAATCTGCTAGAAACATACTTCATATTTCCAAGTTTTCTAGATTTAGACACATTACGATAATTTGAATTTTTGGGGGGCTTGAACGGAAAATTAGCCTTAACATATTTCTTCAAAATATGTTCAGAACTGACAAATATAGTGACCTACACAATTTCATGCATTTTTGAAATCGTTTGCTAGGCCAAAAACCTTTCTTTCTACAAGGTCAGAAATCTACCAGAAACATACATCATATTTCAAAGTTTTCCAGATATAGACCCATTGCGATAATTTCCATTTTTGGGAGTCTTAAACTCAAAATTAGCCTTAGCCTATTTCTACAAAATATGTTTCGAACTTACAAATCCAGTGACCTTCCAAATTTCTTGATTTTTAACATTGTTTGCGAGGCCAAAAACCTTTCATTCTACAATGTTAGAAATCTGCCAGAAACATACTTCATATTTCCAAGTTTTTCGGATTTAGACACATTACCATATTTTTCATTTTTGGGGGTCTTAAACTCAAACTTAGCATTTGCCTATTTCTTCAAAATATGTTTAGAACTAACAAATATATTGACCTACCAAATTTAATGCATTTTTAAAATTGTTTCCTAGGCCAAAATCCTTTCGTTCTACAAGGTCAGAAATCTGCCAGAAACATACTTCATATTTCCAAGTTTTCCATATTTATACACTTTACGATATTTTCCATTTTTGGGGGTCTTAAACTCAAAATTAGCCTTAGCCAATTTCTTCAAAATATGTTCAGAACTAACAAATATGGTGACCTACCAAATTTAATGTATTTTTTAAATCGTTTGCGAGGCCAAAAACCTTTCGTTCTACAAGGTCAGAAATCTGCCAAAGAAATACTTCATATTTTCAAGTTTTCCAGATTTAGACACATTACGATAATTTCCAATTTTAGGGAGTCTTAAACTCAAAATTAGCTTTAGTCTATTTCTGCAAAATATGTTTCGAACTGACAAATCTAGTGACCTAACAAATTTCAAGCATTTTTAACTTTGTTTGCGGAGCCAAAAACCTTTCGTTCTACAAGGTCAGAAATCTGCCAAAAACATACTGCACATTTCCAAGTTTTCCATATTTGGAGATATTACGATATTTTCCATTTTTGGGGTCTTCAACTCAAACTTAGTCTTAGCCTATTTTTTCAAAATATGTTCAGAACTGACAAATATAGTGACCTACCAAATTTCATACATTTTTAAATCTTTTCCTAAGCCAAAAATCTTTTTTTTACAAGGTCAGAAATCTGCAAGAAACATACTTTATATTTTCAAGTTTTTTCCAAATTTAGACACATTATGATAATATCCATTTTTGGGGGTCTTAAACGTAAAATTAGCCTTTGCCTATTTCTTCAAAATATGTTCAGAACTGACAAATATAGTGACCAACCAAATTTAATGCATTTTTAAAATTGTTTCCTAGGCCAAAAACCTTCCGTTCCACAAGGTCAGAAATCTGCCAGGAACATAATTCATATTTCCAAGTTTTCCAGATTTCGACACATTACGATAATTTCCATTTTGGGGGGTCTTAAACACAAAATTAACCTTAGCATATTTCTTCAAAATATGTTCAGAACTGATAAATATAGTGACCAACCCAATTTCATGCATTTTTAAAATCATTTGCTAGGCCAAAAACCTTTTGTTTTACAAGGTCAGAAATGTGCCAGAGACATACTTCATATTTCCAAGTGTTTCATATTTAGACACATTACGATATTTTCTATTTTTGAGGGTCTTAAACTCAAAATAAGCATTATCCTATTTCTTCAAAATTTGTTCAGAACTGACAAATCTAGTGACTTTCCAAATTTTATGCATTTGTAACATAGTTTCCTAGGCCGAAAATCTTTCGTTCTACAAGGTCAGAAATCTGATAGAAACATACTTCATATTTCCAAGTTTTCCAGATTTAGGCCCATTATGATAATTTTTATTTTTGGGGGTCTTAAAATCAAAATTAGCCTTAGCCTATTTCTGCAAAATATGTTTCGAACTGACAAATCTAGTGTCTTAACAAATTTCAAGCATTTTTAACATTGTTTGCGAGGCCAAAAACCTTTCGTTCTACAAGGTCAGAATTCTGCTAGAAACATACTTCATATTTCCAAGTTTTGGATATTTAGACACATTACGATATTTTTCAATTTTGAGGGTCTTAAAATCAAACTTTGCCTTTGCCTATTTCTTCAAAATATGTTCAGAACTGACAAATATAGTGACCAACCAAATTTAATGCATTTTTAAAATTGTTTCCTAGGCCAAAAATCTTTCATTCTACAAGGTCAGAAATCTGCCAGAAACATACTTCATATTTCCAAGTTTTTCAGATTTAGATACATTAAGATAATTTCTATTTTTGGAAGTCTTAAACTCAAAATTAGCCATAGCCTATTTCTGCATAATATGTTCCGAACTGATAAATCTAGTGACATACCAAATTTCATGTATTTTTAACATCGTTTGCTAGGCCAAAAATCTTTCGTTCCACAAGGTCAGAAATCTGCCAGAAACATACTTCATATTTCCAAGTTTTCTAGATTTAGACCCACTACGATAATTTTCATTTTTGGGTGTCTTAAACTCAAAATTAGCCTTTGCCTATTTCTGCAAAATATGTTTCGAACTGACAAATCTAATAACTTAACAAATTTCAAGCATTTTTAACATTGTTTGCGAGGCCAAAAACCTTTCGTTCTAGAGGGTCAGAAATATACCAGAAACATACTTCATATTTCCAAGTTTTCCATATTTAGACACATTACGATATTTTCTATTTTTTGAGGTCTTAAACTCAAAATAAGCATTATCCTATTTCTTCAAAATATGTTCAGAACTGACAAATCTAGTGACTTTCCAAATTTTATGCATTTGTAACATCATTTCCTAGGCCGAAAATCTTTCGTTCTACAAGGTCAGAAATCTGCCAGAAACATACTTTATATTTCCAAGTTTTCCAGATTTAGACCCATTATGATAATTTTTATTTTTGGGGGTCTTAAACTCAAAATTAGCCTTAGCCTATTTCTGCAAAATATGTTTCGAACTGACAAATCTAGTGTCTTAACAAATTTCAAGCATTTTTAACATTGTTTGCGAGGCCAAAAACCTTTCGTTCTACAAGGTTAGAAATCTGCTAGAAATATACTTCATATTTCCAAGTTTTGCATATTTAGACACATTACGATATTTTTCATTTTTGAGGGTCTTAAAATCAAACTTTGCCTTTGCCTATTTCTTCAAAATATGTTCAGAACTGACAAATATAGTGACCAACCAAATTTAATGCATTTTTAAAATTGTTTCCTAGGCCAAAAATCTTTCGTTTTACAAGGTCAGAAATTTGCCATAAACATACTTCAAATTTCCAAGTTTTTCAGATTTAGACATATTAAGATAATTTTAATTTTTGGAGGTCTTAAACTCATAATTAGCCTTAGCCTAATTCTGCATAATATGTTCCGAACTGATAAATCTAGTGACCTACCAAATTTCATGTATTTTTAACATCGTTTGCTATGCCAAACACCTTTCGTTCTACAAGGTCAGAAATCTGCCAGAAACATACTTCATATTTCCAAGTTTTCCATATTTAGACACATTAAGATATTTTTCTTTTTTTGGGTATTAAACTCAAAATTAGCCTTTGCCTATTTCTTCAAAATATGCTCAGAATTGACAAATATAGTAACCTACCAAATTTAATGCATTATTAAAATCGTTTACTAAGCCAAAAACATTCGTTCTACAAGGTCAGAAATCTGCTAGAAACATACTTCATTTTTTCAAGTTTTCAGATTTAGACACATTACGATAATTTTCATTTTTTGGGGTCTTAAACTCAAAATTAGCCTTAGCCTATTTTTGCATAATATGTTTCAAATTGACAAATCTAGTGACCTAACAAATTTCTTACATTTTTAAAATCGTTTTCTAGGCCAAAAATATTTTGTTCTACAAGGTTAGAAATCTGTCAAAAACATACTTCATATTTTCAAGTTTCCAGATTTAGATACATTACGATAATTTTCATTTTTGGGGGACTTAAACGCAAAATTAGCCTCAGCATATTTCTTTAAAATATGTTTAGAACTGACAAATCTAGTGATCTTCCCAATTTCATGCATTTTTAAAATCAGTTGCTAGGCCAAAAAACCTTTCGTTCTACAAGGTCAGAAATCTGTCAGAAACATATATCATATTTTCATGTTTTCCATATTTAGACACATTATGATATTTTCCATTTTTGGAGTCTTAAACTCAAAATTAGTCTTAGCCTATTTCTTCAAAATATGTTCAGAACTGACAAATATAGTGACCTACCAAATTTCTTACATTTTTAAAATCATTTGCTAGGCCTAAAATATTTTGTTCTACAAGGTCAGAAATCTGCCAGAAACATACTTTATATTTCCAAGTTTCCAGATTTAGATACATTACGATAATTTACATTTTTGGGGGAGTGAAACGCAAAATTAGCCTTAGCATACTTCTTTAAAATATGTTCAGAACTGACAAATATAGTGACCTACCCAATTTCATGCATTTTTAAAATCGTTTTCTAAGCCAAAAAGCTTTCGTTCTACAAGGTCATCAATCCACCAGAAACATACTTCATATTTCCAAGTTTTTCATATTTAGACACCTTACGATATTTTCCATTTTTGAGGGTCTTAAACTCAAAATTAGCTTTATCCTATTTTTTCAAAATATGTTCAGAACTGACATATCTATTGACTTTCCAAATTTCATGCATTTGTAACGTCATTTGCTACGCCAAAAATCTTTCTTTCTACAAGGTTAGAAATCTGCCAAAAACATACATCATATTTCTAGGTTTTGCAGATTTAGACACATTACGATATTTTCCCTTTTTAGGGGTTTTAAACTTTAACTTATCCTTTGCCTATTTTTTCAAAATATGTTCAGATCGACAAATATAGTGACCTACCAAATTTAACTCATTTTTAAAATCGTTTGCTAGGCCAAAAACCTTTCGTTATACAAGGTCAGAAATCTGCCAGAAACATACTTCATATTTCCTAGTTTTCCATATTTATACACATTGAGATATTTTTTATTTTTGGGGGTCTTAAACTCAAAATTAGCCATTACCTATTTCTTCAAAATATGTTTAGAACTGACAAATATAGTGACCTACCAAATTTAATGCATTTTCAAAATCGTTTGCTTGGCAAAATACCTTTCGTTCAACAATGTCAGAAATCTGCCAGAAACATACTTCATATTTCCAAGTTTTTCAGATTTAGACACATTACGATAATTTTCATTTTTGGGGGTCTTAAACTCCAAATTAACCTTAGCCTATTTCTGCAAAATATGTTTCGAACTGACAAATCTTGTGACCTAACAAAATTCATTCATTTTTAAAATTGTTTTCCAGGCCAAAAACCTTTTGTTCTACAAGGTCAGAAATCTGCCAGAGACATACTTCATATTTTTAAGTTTTCTGTATTTAGACACATTACAATATTTTCCATTTTTGGGGCCTTCAACTCAAAATTAGCCTTAGCCTATTTCTTTAAAATATGTTTAGAATTGACAAATATAATGACCTACCGAATTTCATGCACTTTTAAAATCGTTTGGTAGGCCAAAAATCTTTTGTTCTACAAGGTCAGAAATCTGCCAGAAACATAATTCATATTTCTAAGTTTTCCAAATTTAGACACATTACGATAATTTTTATTTTTGGGGGGCTGAAACGCAAAATTTGCCTTAGCATATTTTTTCAAAATATGTTCAGAACTGACAAATATAGTGACCTACCCCATTTCATGCATTTTTAAAATGCAAGGCCAAAAACCTTTCGTTCTACAAGGTCAAAAATTTGCCAGAAACATACTTCATATTTCCAAGTTTTTCAAATTTAGACACATTACGATAATTTCCATTTTTTGGGGTCTTAAACTCAAAATTAGCCTTAGTATATTTCTGTAAAATATGTTCAGAACTGACAAATCTAGTGATCTACCAAATTTCATGCATTTGTAACATCATTTGCTAAGCCAAAAACCTTTCATTCTACAAGGTCAGAAATTTGCCAAAAACATACTTCATATTTCCAGGTTTTTCAGATTTAGACACATTACGATAATTTCCATTTTTTGGGGTCTTAAGCTCAAAATTAGCCTTAGCCTATTTGTGCAAAATAATGTTCAAAATTGACAAATCTAGAGACTTACCCAATTTCATGCATTTTTAAAATCGTTTGCTAGGCCAAAAATATTTCGTTCTATAAGGTCAGAAATCTACCAGAAACGTACTTCATATTTCCAAGTTTTTTAGATTTAGATGCATTACGATAATGTCTATATTTGGGGGTCTTAAACACAAAATTAGCCTTAGCCTATTTCTGTAAAATATTTTCAGAACTGACAAATTTAGTGACCTACCCAATTTCATGCAATTTAAAATCTTTTGGTAGGCCAAATATCTTTCGTTCTACAAGGTCAGAAATCTACCAGAAACATACTTCATATTTCCAAGTTTTCCATATTTAGACAGATTACGATATTTTCTATTTTTGGGGGTCTTAAAATCAAAATTAGCCTTATCCTATTTCTTCAAAATATTTTCAGAACTGACAAATCTAGTGACTTTCCAAATTTCATGTATTTGTAACATCGTTTCCTAGGCCAAAATCTTTCGTTCTACAAGGTCAGAAATCTGCCATAAACATACTTCATATTTCTAAGTTTTTCAGATTTAAACACATTACAATAATTTCCATATTTGGGGTTCTTAATCTCAAAATTAGCCTTTGCCTATTTCTGCAAAATATGTTCAGAACTGGCAAATCTAGTGATCTACCAAAGGTCATGCATTGTTATCATCGTTTGCTAACGGAAAGACCATTGGTTCTACAGAGTCAGAAATCTGCCATAAACATACTTCATATTTCCAAGTTTTCCATATTTATACACATTACGGTATTTTTCATTTTTGTGGTTTTTAAACTTAAAATTAGTCTTAGCCTATTTTTTCAAAATATGTTCAGAACTGACAAATATAGTGACCGGAAAAATTTAATGCTTTTTTAAAATCGTTTGCTAAGCCAAAAACCTTTCTTTTTACAAGGTCAGAAATCTGCCAGAAACATACATCATATTTCCAAGTTTTCCAGATTTACACATATTACGATAATTTTCATTTTTCGTCGTCTTAAACTCAAAATTAGCCTTAGCCTATTTCTGCAAAATATGTTTCGAACTGACAAATCTAGTGACCTACAAATTTCATACATTTTTAACATTGTTTGTGAGGCCAAAAACCTTTCGTTCGATAAGGTCAAAAATCTGCCGGAAACATACTTCATATTTCCAAGTTTTTCAAATTTAGACATATTATGATAATTTTCATTTTTGGGTGTCTTAAACTCAAAATTAGCCTTAGCCTATTACTGAAAAATA
Source organism: Budorcas taxicolor (assembly GCF_023091745.1). Taxonomy (NCBI): domain Eukaryota; kingdom Metazoa; phylum Chordata; class Mammalia; order Artiodactyla; family Bovidae; genus Budorcas; species Budorcas taxicolor. Next base: position 8,504 of record NW_026291980.1, on the reverse strand, counting down.
TGTTCAGAACTGACAAATCTAGTGACATACACAATTTCATGCATTTTTAAAATCGTTTGCTAAGCCAAAAACTTTTCGTTCTACAAGGTCAGAAATCTACCAGAAACATACTTCATATTTCTAAGTTTTTCATATTCTGACATATTACAATATTTTCCATTCTTGGGGGTCTTAAACTCAAAATTAGCCTTATCCTATTTCTTCAAAATATGTTCAGAACTGACATATCTATTGACTTTCCAAATTCATACATTTGTAACATTGTTGGTAGGCCAAAAATCTTTCGTTCTACAAGGTCATAAATCTACCAAAAATATACTTCATATTTCCAGGTCTTGCAGATTTAGACACATTACGATATTTTTTATTTTTTGGGGTTTTAAACTCAAACTTAGCCTTTGCCTATTTCTTCAAAATATGTTCAGAACTGACAAATATAGTGACCTACCAAATTCAACACATTTTTAAAATCGTTTGCCAGGCCAAAAACCTTTCGTTATACAAGGTCAGAAATCTGCAAGAAATATACTTCATATTTCCAAGTTTTCCATATTTATACACATTACGATATTTTTCATTTTTGGGGGTCTCAAACTCAAAATTAGCCATTGCCTATTTCTTCAAAATATGTTTAGAACTGACAAATATAGTGACCTACCAAATTTAATGCATTTTCAAGATCGTTTGCTAGGCAAAAAACCATTCGTTCTACAAGGTCAGAAATGTGCCAAAGACATACTTCATATTTTCAAGTTTTCCATATTTAGACACATTACGATATTTTCAAATTTTGGGGCCTTAAACTCAAAATTAGCCTTACCTATTTCTTTAAAATATGTTTAGAACTGACAAATATAGTGATCTACCTAATTTCATGCATTTTTAAAATCGTTTGCTAGACCAAAAATCTTTTGTTCTATAAGGTCAGAATTCTGCCAGAAACATAATTCATATTTTCAAGTTTTCCAAATTTAGACACATTACGATAACTTTTATTTTTGGGGGGCTTAAACGCAAAATTAGCCGTAGCATATTTCTTCAAAATATGTTCAGAACTGACAAATATAGTGACCTACCCAATTTCATACATTTTTAAAATCGTTTGCAAGGCCAAAAACCTTTCGTTCTACAAGGTTAGAAATCTGGCAGAAACATACTCCATATTTCTAAGTTTTCCAGATTTAGATACATTACGATAATTTCAATTTTTAGGGGTCTTAAACTCAAAATTAGCTTTAGTCTATTTCTGTAAAATATGTTCATAACTGACAAATCTAGTGACCTACCAAATTTCATGCATTTATAACATACTAGGCCAAAAACCTTTCGTTCTACAAGGTCAGAAATTTACCAGAAACATACTTCATATTTTCAGGTTTTTCAGATTTAGACATATTACTATAATTTTCATTTTTGGGGGTCTTAAACTCAAAATTAGCCTTACCCTATTTTTGTAAAATATGTTCAAAATTGAAAAATCTAGAGACTTACCCAATGTCATGCATTTTTAAAATCGTTTGCTTGGCCAAAAATCTTTCGTTCTACAAGGTCAGAAATCTACCAGAAACGTACTTCATATTTTCAAGTTTTCCAGATTTAGGCACATTATGATAATGTCTATATTTGGGGGTCTTAAACTCAAAATTGGACTTAGCCTATTTCTGCAAAATATTTTCAGAACTGACAAATCTAGTGACCTACCTATTTTCATGCATATTTAAAATCTTTTGGTAGGTCAAATATCTTTCGTTCTACAAGGTCAGAAATCTGCCAGAAACATACTTCATATTTACAAGTTTTTGGGATTTAGACATATTATGATAATGTCTATATTTGGGGTTCTTAAACTCAAATTAGCCTTAGTCTATTTCTGCAACATATTTTTACAACTGACAAATCTAGTGACCTACCTAATTTCATGCATTTTAAAAATCTTTTGGTAGGTCAAATATCTTTGGTTCTACAAGGTCAGAAATCTGCAAGAAACATACTTCATATTTCCAAGTTTTCCATATTTAGACATATTACGATATTTTCTATTTTTGGGGGTCTTAAACTCAAAATTTGCCTTATTCTATTTCTTCAAAATATGTTCAGAACTGACAAAATCTAGGGACTTTCCAAATTTCATGCATTTGTAACATCGTTTCCTAGGCCTAAAATCTTTCGTTCTTCAAGGTCAGAAATTTTCCAGAAACATAATTCATATTTTCAAGTTTTCCAAATTTAGACACATTACGATAACTTTTATTTTTGGGGGGCTTAAACGCAAAATTTGCCTTACATATTTTTCAAAATATGTTCAGAACTGACAAATATAGTGACCTACCCAATTCATGCATTTTTAATATCGTTTGCAAGGCCAAAAACCTTTCGTTCTACAAGGTTAGAAATCTGCCAGAAACATACTCCATATCTCCAAGTTTTCCAAATTTAGATACATTACGATAATTTCAATTTTTAGGGGTCTTAAACTCAAAATTTGCTTTAGTCTATTTCTATAAAATATGTTCAGAACTGACAAATCTAGTGATCTACCAAATTTCATGCATTTAAAACATCATTTGCTAGGCCAAAAACCTTTCGTTCTACAAGGTAAGAAATTTACCAGAAACATACTTCATATTTTCAGGTTTTTCAGATTTAGACACATTACGATAATTTTCATTTTTGGGGGTCTTAAACTCAAAATACCTTAGCCTATTTGTGTAAAATATGTTCAAAACTGACAAATCTAGAGACTTACCCAATTTCATGCATTTTTAAAATCGTTTGCTTGGCCAAAAATCTTTCGTTCTACAAGGTCAGAAACGTACTTCAAATTTCCAAGTTTTCCAGATTTAGGCACATTATGATAATGTCTATATTTGGCGGTCTTAAACTCAAAATTATCCTTTGCCTATTTCTGCAAAATATTTTTAGAACTGACAAATCTAGTAACCTACCTATTTTCATCCATTTTTAAAATCTTTTGGTAGGTCAAATATCTTTCGTTCTACAAGGTCAGAAATCTTCCATAAACATACTTCATATTTACAAGTTTTCGAGATTTAGACACATTATGATAATGTCTATATTTGGGGGTCTTAAACTCAAAATTAGCCTTAGCCTATTTCTGTAACATATTTTCAGAACTGACAAATCTAGTGACCTACCCAATTTCATGTATTTTTAAAATCTTTTGGTAGGTCCAATATCTTTGGTTCTACAAGGTCAGAAATCTGCCATAAACATACTTAATATTTCCAAGTTTTTCATATTTAGACACATTACGATATTTTCTATTTTTGGGGTCTTAAACTCAAAATTAGCCTTATTCTATTTCTTCAAAATATGTTCAGAACTGACAAATCTAGTGACTTTCCAAATTTCATGCATTTGTAACATCGTTTACTTGGCCAAAAATCTTTCGTTCTACAAGGTCAGAAATCTGCCAGAAACATACTTCATATTTTTAAGTTTTCCAGATTTAAACACATTATGATAATTTCCATATTTGGGGGTGTTAAACTAAAAATTAACCTTTGCCTATTTCTGCAAAATATGTTCAGAACTTACAAATCTAGTGATCTACCAAAGTTCATGCATTGTTAACATCGTTTGCTAAGGAAAACACCTTTGGTTCTACAAGATCAAAAATCTGCCAGAAACATACTTCATATTTCCAAGTTTTCCATATTTATACACATTACAGTATTTTCCATTTTTGGGGTTCTTAAACTCAAAATTAGCCTTAGCCTATTTCTTCAAAATATGTTCAGAATTAACAAATATAGTAACCGGCAAAATTTAATGCATTTTTAAAATTTTTGCTAAGCCAAAAACCTTTCGTTCTACAAGGTCAGAAATCTGCCAGAAACATACTTCATATTTTCAAGTTTTCCAGATTTAGACACATTACGATAATTTTCATTTTTGGGGGTCTTAAACTCAAAATTAGCCTTAGCCTATTTCTGCAAAATATGTTTTGAACTGACAAATCTAGTGACCTAGCAAAATTCATGCCTTTTTAACATTGTTTGTGAGGCCAAAAACCTTTCGTTCTACAAGGTCAGAAATCTGCCAGAAATATACTTCATATTTCCAAGTTTTGCAAATTTAGACATATTACGATATTTTCCATTTTTGGGGTTCTTAAACTCAAACTTAGCCTTTGCCTATTTCTTCAAAATAGTTCCGAACTGACAAATCTAGACATATTACGAAATCTCTTGAAAATAGTTTTGCAGATTTAGACATATTACGAAATCTCTTGAAAACACACAAAATGTCCTCTTTCATTGCTTTGGCCGAGCGGTAGCTTGATTTTTCTTAAATCCCAGCTTAGTTAGCTTGTGTAGGAGGTGTGCATGTGTGTGAAACCAAAAGACAAGGACGAAAACCTTCAAAACTTACCTATGGCCGAGATAGAGAGGTTTGTGAGCTTTGTGTGAGATTCTTGCTATGCTGCTTGCTATGGCCGAGCTTGGAGTGGCCTTGAGTGTCCTTGAGAGCTTGTTAGAAGTCTTGGGAGCTCAAGAGAGATCTAGGGTTGAAAATGGTGAGAGAGGGAGAGAGAGTTGATAGAAAAATGAAATGTTTAAGATGTGTGTGTGTATGCAAGTGTTTGTCGGCTAGGGTGCTAGGACTCTGATTTTTTTGTGTTATCTAGTGTATTTTGAATTGTGTTAGCATGTGTATTGAGAGGGCCAAAAAAGTAAGCTTGGGTATTAGTAAAATAGTGCATAGGTGTAAGGAAAAGCATGACATGGTGTAAGAGAATGTTGGGTATGTTTAGAGGTTTGTGAGATTTTGTCTTGTAGTGAGTTTAAAATATGGTATTTAGATATTAGTGGATTTTGTAGGAAAATGTGATTATGTATATTATATTGGGGATGGCTTGGATGATGATAGGATTTTGTCTTGTAGTGAATTTAAATTAAGATTAAATTAATGATAGTGGAATGTGTAGGAATAGTTTAATGTTATTTTATTGTTAGTAAGTTTGTAAGATTTGAATTAAGAATTTAATAATGGTTAGTGGATTGTATAGGATTATTTTATTGTCTAGTACTTTGTACAGGAATCTTTTTAGATTAGCGTGCAGGCACGTACTCCTAGGTCTAGAGCACGGATTACGAGGTAGACAAGAACTACGAGGTAAAGCACGTACTGCAAGATAAGACACATACTTCAAGGTAAATGCATGGATTCCAAAGTAAAGGCAGGCAACCCTAGGTGAATGCACGTAAACCAATGCAAGGCACGTAATCCAATGCAATACACGTAAATCAAGGTACAATTCTTAAACCTAGGTTAAAGCACGCAGTTCAAGGTTAGGGCACACGAATCAATGTATCACACGTAAATTGAGGTCAAGGCACGTATATCTATGTATTACACGTACATCGAGGATTATGGCACACAATTCTATGTCAAGGTACGTATGACGAGGCATGCACGAAAACCAAGACAAGGCACGTGATCTAAGGTCAATCATATAATTCTGGGTCTAAGGCACACAAATCGAGGTATGACACGTTATTCGGGATCGGGCCTCATATCCTCCCTTCCTTAAAAGAATTTCGTCCCGAAATTCTTTCTTACTCATTGAGGTCATTTAGATGGGTTCTGGCCATTGATATTTCTACTCCGGGCCGTTGCTCGCTCCGTGATCCCCTTTTCCAAAACTGATTCATTTCCAAACTTTCTCCAATCGTTAATTTGGGGTGACCCCTACATTTACAGTTCGTTTCTTTGAACGACTTTATTCTTTCCAATTGATCTTAAGGTCAAGTTCATCAACTAAGGTTAGAACCTCCAAGCATAGTAATCAAAGCTGCATCGGTATTCTAACAATATATTTATAACTCCAAAATCATGACTTATGTCATGTCAATCTTGCATTCATACCTCAAAAAGGAATATCACAATAATACCACGATCTTATGGCGCATACACCAATTTCAAGATGATAGGTCTATATCCGATTTACATAACCTATCAACTAGATTCAAAATTGTTAACCTTCACGCTCATAATCAAGGAGAAAGACCGTTGAGATTCCTTAAACTCAAACTCGAAGGTTTATTAAGTACCACCAACAAATTGCCATCGAAATTACATGGGTAAACTAATCATGTTGCACTAGTTCAACTCTAACAAGTAAATTTTATCATCTTGTTATCCACAATTTATTTCCTTATTCAAATCTCTATCTTCAAGTCACGAGACTTAAGAATTTCTTTTAATCTTTATCAAGACTCCTAAGGCGAATAGTTTCAATCTCAAATAAATTCCACTCACCTCAATCTAAGGTTACGTCATACTTAAGAAGACAATGGTCCTACTCACTAGCGACCTAGTCATTCCTTCGAATACTTAATGCCAGCCAATATATCTTCAATATTAGTGTTACTAAACTAGGGCCATAGCCATATAAGTGATATCAATGCTCCACTAGGTTACCGGCCGTACAACAACAGTCCTAGGACTATAAATGGGTATCAAAATGATCTAGCTCATAAGATACTTACCATACTAATCCAAGTAGCTTGTTACACGAAATAACTTCAAGGCTATGTCAATATAAGAATTATGACTACGAGGCATCATTCAATATAATGTAATAGAACTTCAAAAGTAATCAACCACTCGTTTAACTATCACTACAAGATCCACCCTCTATTCAACGACCATGATTTGAAGTCTACCAACGGTTAGTTTCTAGACGTGAAATGGTGCACATAAATATGGTTATCTAACAGCAGTCTCTTGGGTCATCATGACTCTAATTCATCTCTATCTTAACTATATGAATCTTAATCTCCTAATTTACATGTTCAACTAGCTAAGAGAATCAAGGCTCATCGACCTTAGGTCCTAGGGTTTACCATGAATCCTCATACATACTCACTATTAGCTATTTAGGATTACTAATCATACCCTAATGACTCCACTTTGTAGCCAGATGCTTTAATCTAACTTCCATGGTTTTTACACTAGGTCCATCAGTATTACTTACGAATATATGCTTCTTAACATCGTTTAGGGTATCCAAATAACGAGTGTGTAGAATGACTTACTTTGCATAATCACAACTAAATTCGAGGGGGCACCAAATTAATACCATGATTCTTAATATCACCAATATCCAACTTAGGACCTTAGCAACGTTAGTCATCTAATGTATAATTCAATACCTTATACTTCTATTCGACCTAACATTTTAGGTGTAGCCTTCCGAACACAAATTCTAGCTACATGAATTCCTCAATTCCAACATCCCTATATTTTGTTATACTAAAGAATCATCAATGCTTAATTCAAATCAAGTAAGGAGTCAATCATATAAATAGTCTATTACACCAATTTAAGATATAAGAATTTGATTCAAAAGCAACTCCTAAGTCAAACTTCTATTATAAGCATATGATTATATATATACTACTCTACATGTCCAATAGGATACTCTTATATCTAAGGAAAGTTTTATGTCATTAACCTTTATACTTGAACAACAATTAGAAGAACGTTTAACAGAATCAAGAACTTCATAGATATAAAATTGATAACTTAATCAAAGGTATAGGTATTCCAAAGATAAGGGGATAACTTTACCTCAACAATATTATCTATGCTACGCATTTTATATATGCATATCCAAAATACATACGATCCATCGAGTACTTATGAAGATGCGAGAAATCTCTAACTGAGCCTTTTCGTTCTTCCTGCATAAATTCGCTTCCTGAAAGTCCTAATCCTAACTATCTATGTGTATAAACAGTCATTCATAGTTAAATAATATGCACATGTATCAAAGAAGGAGTATAAAAGTATGCATTCATTATGAGGACACTAACGTGTTGATGTGCATGACACAGAATACATATGGTCCACAAAGGCACATGATATTCAATGCACAAGCAATTAAAGTACATTAGCACACATTAACACATATAAACAAGACATCATAATTACCTTAAGGCTTCTACCCATGGTCTGAGAGTTGAACCCGACTAATGCCTAGTTAGTAAATAAGCTCTGACACCATTCTTATAAGGTGTCACGCCCTAACCGACCTATGGAGGCTATACTAGGGTGTGACCTAATTCATTTATTGCTATTTCACATACTTACCTGTTTGTTATGATTTAACACTTAACGTTGGCCTAGAACTCCAAAATATTTTTTTGAAAAACCGGCAGCATAACGGCTGTATTTAGGACCTTTTAGTTTGACCTAATTTCTAAATGCCTCAATTATTCCAATCATTAATCCAATTCCACTAAGATCCCTATTTATCATCAACCGATATACCTATTGATATAACTCGAAAGTCTTATTTGATTAACAAGCCTAACAAGATAACTATGTTCCGTTTATTGTTAATTCCTTTTACGCGAGTACTTGTTATCTTTTAGCCTATGAGTAAGTACTTGGTAAGATTAGATCGATTCATTTTATTTGATCCTTCACCTAATGCTTCAATTGTCTATGATAATTACTAAAACCAAATAGTG
>NW_026291979.1:0-26683 GCF_023091745.1 Budorcas taxicolor | reverse complement strand
AAACCAACGCCACATTTGCTAAGCGATTCGCGCATCACGCATGCCCCCCACCGTCCCCCTGTATGCACTCGTATGCACAGAACGGGACAAGCAAACTACCTTCCTACCCACGTGGTGCTTGGATCGCCATGACACTACACCACGTCCGTCGCATTACAACTCAGCGAGGACCATGGCGTCGTGTGCTAGGCGATTCGCGCATCGCACAGGCCCGCCCGAACCAACCGATAGACGGCTTCAAGGCCGCATGGTGGTTGGATTGCCATGACATTTAAGCATTAGCAATCGTCATATCGCAACGCTTGCGTATTTGCTTAACGAAAACCAACGTCACATGTGCTAGGCGATTCGCGCATCACGCATGCCCCCCACTGTCCCCGTGTATGCACTCATATGCACGGAACGGGACAAGCGAACCTTATTCCTACCCACGCGGTGCTTGGATTGCCACGACACTAGACCACGTCCGTCACATTACAACTTAGCGAGGAACATGGCGATGCGTGCTAGGCGATTCGCGCATCGCACAGGCCTGTCTGTACTAACCGGGGGATGGCTTCAAGGCCGCATGGTGCTTGGATCACCACGACATTGAAGCATCAGCAATCTTCTCATCACAACGCTCACGTCGTTGCTTAACGAAAACCAACGCCACATGTGCTAGTTGATTCGCGCATCACGCATGCCCCCACAGTCCCCCTGCATGCACTCGTATGCACAGAATGGGACAAGCAAACTACCTTCCTACCTACGTGCTGCTTGGACCGACACGACACTAGACCACATCCATCAAATTACAACTCAGCGAGGACCATGGCGTCGTGTTCTAGGTGATTCGTACATCGTACATGCACGTCGAAACCAACCAGGGGACGGCTTAAAGGCAGCATGGTGCTTCGATCACCACGACATTGAAGCATCAGCAATTGTCTGATCGCAACGCTCGCGTCGTTTGTTAACGAAAGCCAATGCCACATGTGCTAGGCGATTCGTGCATCACGTATGCCTCCCACCGTTCCCCTGCATGCACCCGTATGCACAGAACGGGCAAGCAAACTACATTCCTGCCCACGTGGTGCTTGTATCACCACGACACTAGACCACGTCCATCGCATTACGACTCAGCGAGGACCATGGCGTCGTGTGCTCGGCAATTCGCGCATTGTGTAGGCCCGTCGGAACCAACCGAAGGACGACTTCAAGGCCACATAGTGATTGGATCGCCACGACATTGAAGCATCAGCAATCATCTCATCGCAACGCTCGCGTCATTGCTTAACGAAAACCAACTCCACATGTGCTAGGCGATTCGCGCATCACGCATGCCCCCACCGTCCCCTTGTATGCACTCGTATGCACGGAATGGGACAAGCAAACTACCTTCCTGGCCATGCGGTGCTTGGATCGCCCCGACACTAGACCACGTCTGTCGCATTACAACTCAGCGAGGACCATGGCGTCGTGTGCTAGGCGATTTGCGCATCGCACAGGCCTGTCCGAACCAACCGAGGGACGGCTTCAAGGCCGCATGGTGCTTGGATCTCCACGACATTGAAGCATCAGCAATCGTCTTATCGCAACGCTTGCATCGTTGCTTAACGAAAACCAACACCACATGTGCTAGACAATTCGCGCATCACGCATGCCCCCCACCGTCCCCCTGTATGCACTGGTATGCACGGACGGGACAAGCAAACCACCTTCCTGCCCACGCGGTGCTTGGATCACCACAATACTAGACTACGTCCGCCGCATTAAAACTCAGTGAGGACTGCGGCGTCGTGTGCGAGGCGATTCGTGCATTGCATAGGCCCGTCGTAACCAACCGGGGGACGGCTTCAAGGCCGCATGGTACTTGGATCGCCACGACATTGAAGCATCAGCAACCGTCTCATCGCAACGTTCGCGTCGTTGCTTAACGAAAGCCAATACCACATATGCTAGGCGATTCGCGCATTACGCATGCCCCCCACTATCCCCCTGTATGTACCCGTATGCACAGAACGGGACAAGAAAACTACCTTCCTGCCCATGCAATGCTTGGATCGCCACGACACTAGGCCACGTCCGTCGCATTACGACTCCGCGAGGGCCATGGCATCGTGTGTGAGGTGATTCGCGCATCGCGCTAGCCCATCGGAACTAACCGAGGGACGGCTTCAAGGCCGCATGGTGCTTGGATCTCCTCGACATTGAAGCATCAGCAATCGTTGCATCGCAACGCTCGCGTCGTTGCTTAACGAAAGCCAACGCCACATGTGCTAGGCGATTCGCGCATCACGCATTCCCCCCACTGTCCCCCTATATGCACTTATATGCACGGAACGGGGCAACCAAACTACTTTCCTGCCTACGTGGTGCTTGGATCGCCACAACACTAGACCACGTCCGTCGCATTACAACTCAGCAAGGACCATGGTGTCGTGTACTAGGTGATTCGCGCATTGCACAGGCCCGTCGGAACCAATCGGATGACGGCTTCAAGGCTGGATGGTGCTTGGATCGCCACGACATTGAAGCATCAGCAATCATCTCATCGCAACGCTCGCGTCGTTGCTTAACGAAAGCCAATGCCACATGTGCTAGGCAATTCGCGCATCACGCATGCCCCCTACCGTCCCCCTGTATGCACCAGTATGCATGGAACGGGTCAAGCAAACTACTTTTCTACCCACGCGGTGCTTGGATCGCCACGACACTAGACCACGTCCGTCGCATTATGACTCAGCGAGGACCATAGCGTCGTGTGCTAGTCGATTCGCGCATCGCACAGGCCCGTCGAAACGAACCGGGGGACGGCTTCAAGGCCGCATGGTGCTTGGATCACCATGACATTGAAGCATCAGCAATCGTCTCATCGTAACGCTCGCGTCATTACTTAACGAAAGCCAATGCCACGTATGCTAAGAGATTCTCGCATCACGCTTGCCCCCACCGTCCCCCAAGAGCCACCGAAGCCCACGCGCTGCTTGGATCGCCACAACATTAGACTATGGCTGCGCGCATCCACTCGGCCGTGGCTTCGTGTGCTAGGCGATTCGCGCATTGCGCAGGCCCAACGACACGTCGGGGAATGGGAATGTCCCCCAACGTGTACCTAGCCAACGGCACGGGGATGGCTAGTTTTGTGCTTGGGCAACCACTCGCCCCCTCATTAGCCATCCCAATGACGTCGATGGTGTTGCGGCACCAAGATGGATAATGAAGGGCTAGGGAAGCCACCACGTTCCTCATTAGCCATCCTGGTGTCGCGCCGAGGGACATGTCGGGGGACGCGGGGCGGGGGTGGCACAACCCTAACGCACGAGTATGCAATGCAATACCTCGGTGTGATTCACTCAGTAGGCATTCCCGCCCACAATATAGCCCACGATACAGCCCACGATATAGCCCACAATTTGCCTCGAAGTACCCACAACGTCCCCCCGCATGGACCTCGACAGGGAGCTTAACACCACATACCCCCCTATAGTACATTTAGATGCAAAAACCCAAGTGACAGTAGTAGCATACATTTTGCCAGAGATTCATAATGGGTGTTTTACACTATAAAAAGCCCCATATGGCAAGATCTTCGTACCCAACTTGCTCCTTATTGATAGTATATGATATCCAAATGCTTCAAAATTATTTTTTTCAAAAAAATATTTTTTAATATTTAATAATTACAAAAAATAGGCAAAAATCAGAAAAAATAGTAGAAAATTCAGAAAAAATTTATATTAATTCATACATTAATTTGTTAAATGATATTCAAAAATATTTTTTTCAAAAAATTATTTTTTAATATTTAAAAATTATGAAAAATAGGGAAAAATCACAAAAAATACTAGAAAATTCAAAAAAAAAATTATATTAATTCATAAATTAATTTGTTTGCACGATATTTGGCGTTAAAAAATTTTTTGGATGGATTAGGAAACCGATTAATCTATTTCACCTCACAACTTAGACGAACTGTTTGTCGGACAAGGCAAAGGTTAAGACTACTTCATAGATTCAGAAATCACTTGTAAAAGGATATGAATGTCCACATTCGTGTCATAATACATTCAGCATGCCCAATACCCCCGAATGCTTAACATTGCCCATTGTGCTCAATGTCCCCTAATTGTGCCAAAGCCGTGCACCAGCATCCCCCATCATCCCCCAAGTGTACCCCCATAGTGCCCCAGCCGTGCCTCAACAGTGCCCCAACAGTGCCCCAGCGGTGCCCCAATAATGCCCCAAAAGCGCCCCGCATGCATCACTTACGCGCACCATCGTGCGGCACGGGCGCCCCATGCGCACACCTTAGTGCCGCATGCAGGCCACATGCGTGCGCCATCGTGCGGCATGCGAGCCCGATGCATGCACCACAGAGCGAAATGGGCGCCTAATGCGCGCACCTTTGTGCACCATGCGCACACCATCGTACGGCATGAAAGCCCCATGCGCGCATCTTCATGCGGCATGGGTACCCCATGCGCACCATCGTGCGGCATGGGTGCCTCATTCACGCACCTTCATTCGGCATACGGGCCACATGCACGCACCATCGTGCGGCATATGCACCCTATGTACGCACCATCGTGTGGCATGGGCACCCCATGCACGCACCTTCGTACGGCATGCGCGCCCGATGCGCGCACAATCGTGCGGCATGGGTGCCCCATGTGCGCACCTTCGTGCAACATACGCGCACCATCATGCAGCATGGGTGCCCCATGCGCGTACCATCATACGGCATGTGGGCCACATGCGCGCACCATCGTGTGGTATACGTGCCCGATGCGTGTACTATTGTGCAGCATAGGCGCCCCATGCGCGCACCTTCGTGTGACATGCTGGCCACATGCGCGCACCATCGTGAGGTATGCGCGCCCCATGTGCGCACCATCTGTGGCATAGGTGTCCTATGCGTGTGAGGTCCAACCCCGAATAACGTGTGTTACCTTGATTTGCGTGCCATAGACAAAGAATGATATGATTGACTTTGGATTACGTGCCCTGTCTTGGTTTTCGTGCATACCTTGTCATACGTGCCTTGACCTAGAATAGTGTGCCCTAATCCTCGACTGACGTGCGATACTTAGATATACGTGCCCTGACCTCGGTGTACGTGCGTTACCTCATTTCGTATGCCCTAGCCTTGAACTGCGTACCTTAACTAGACATAGAGTCATGCCTTGGTTTGCGTGCATTGCATTGAATTACATGCCTTGTATTGGTTTACGTACATTCACCTAGGATTGCGTGCATTTACTTGAAAAATGTGTGTTCGTCTCGTAGTTCGTGTCCTACCTCGTAGTGCGTGCCCTAGACCTAGGAAAGCGTGCCTTCACGCTAATCAAGAAAGCATCTTACACGAAGCACTAGACTATGAAACAATCCTACAAAATTCACTATCAATATAATAATCCTAATTTAACTCACTAGAAGACAAAAATTCACCAAACACTAAACATTCTTCATTCTTTATTCCTTATTCTTTTTGCACTTTCAAGACACAATTAAATAATGATCAAAAGTTGACAAAAAATTCAGATTGGGAGCTAGCTTGGCCGACTATACCCTGGTGTTTGCACAAGGTTTGAACAATTATACAATTAACTATGCATGCTTAGACAAACTATGACACAAATGCTTAAAAAATTGCTCAAACACCCTACCATTTGCACACCATTTTCGGCCACATCACTCTTGCCCATCCTAGGAATTTCAAATTGCACATTGAAGACACAAAATGGTGAAATTGGACTGCCCAATGCCGACATGCTCCTCAAAGAAATTGCAAAGCCATCCCTTTTGTCATATTCTCTCATTTCCCTCAACTTCTCTCACTTCTCCCTCAATTTTCCTCTCTCATTCTCGGCCTTGGCTGAGTTCTCTACCTCCATAGCTTCTCTTATTCACACCATAGCTAAACCAAGCAAGCCACAAGCAAATAACCTCAACCGAGCTAGCTAGGAAGTGGAAATCACACATGCATGTGCATTGAAGACTCTATTCGGCCTAGGTAAGCTTCTTGGCATCCATTTCTTTCTTCATGTTCTAACCTCATGCATGTGCTAAGAGATTGATCACTAAGCTAGGAAAAAATAGAGAAAATCTAGTTGGGATTTTGGCTAGGCAAAGGAAAAGAGAAGATTTGAGCTTCAACAAGGTTTTTGAGCATCTTTTGGTTGATTGCTAAGGTGAGGGCTAAAACCTTTTGAAAACTCTTCAAAAATTCACATGCACGCTCATAAATGTATGTATTTGCTTCTGTACTTGAGTTATATGGTCGTTCATGAGCTTAAACAACCATGCATGGCAAGATCTTGGCTTGAAAATGATGCTAGATGAAGTCGAATTGTTGACAGCTCTCTGACCCCGTCTGTTTCGAGGTAAGTTTAGCTAGTCAAATGATGTTGAAAATGTATGGAAATTGGTAGGTGACTAGTTTGGACAGTTTTGAACATTTTTCCCAGAAATATGCCGAAGCTAATTTTGATTCTAATGTCCTCAAAATGGCAAATCTTTAAAATGTGACCAAATCTGGAAATCTGGAAAAATGAAGCCGGTTTTGGCAGATGCACTGACCTTGTGGCACGAACCATATTTGACTTAGTAAATGATGTCCAAAATATATGAAATTTTGTGTGCTGCTAGATTTTTCAGTTCTGGACAATTTTGTCAGAAATGGACCAAGGATAAAACGGATCCTAAGGACCTCAAAAACGTCAACTTCTGAAAAGTGTGCAAATCTGGACAGTTTTGTGCTACTTCACTGTTTCAGCTATAACTAATGATTCCGAACTCCAATTGATGCAAGGTTTGTTTCTGATTTTAGTTACTTCTTAAGCTTTAATTTGACATCTTATTCACTAGATTTGGAGATTTTTTGCTTATCTATTGATTGTCAGAAAATAGCCGATTGCAGTAAGGGTTTCACTTAACGTTGTACTTAGAAAAATTGTTGTGACTCCTCTTGTTGAATTAAACACTTGGAATTGTAGCTTCGGGATGTTGTGTGGACTGTTTTGAATGTTTGAGGATGTTGAATTAAATGATGCATGGATTGAGATTGACTTTGAGTTGCGTTGAGGCTCAAATTGCACGAATATACACGAAATAGAAACCCTAATGACTAGGTAGTTTTGCTAAGTATTGATCATTCAGATATTGTGTGGAAATTATATGCTTAGTGGGCTGCCCGTAAATGTCTTATAACTTCAAATGTGATTTTGACCATTGCATGTTGTCAAATAAGATTTTCTTACAACTAGACCCACGTAGATGTTGTTGCATGTTGAATAATCGTATCACTTGATTACGTGGACTTCGAAATGAATTATATGACTTGACTTGCATGTGTTACATGGCTGCCCATTTAATGTTCATATGGCTCTATATGCCTTTCAAGTGAAATTACTTGTCTTATCGTGCCTTGTTTGACTACTTGATGACGTGCGATCTTATAACTGCTCGGAGGTGACCTACTTTGTTGTCCTCCTAATGTGATATGTCAAATGTTATAAATGTGCATTGCATATGAGGTTGCAACCATTCAGTATGGCATGGTAGTGTTTTACGCACGCCGGGTGGCATAGGGCTTGCCGGTGCTACCATGACTACCATGGTCCAATTCCCTTTCTCGCTTGGCATTCCACCCTTGGAGAGTTGGGTCGTAGGTTTGGGGTACATCCAGAGTATACCCAATTGGGAGCGATAAGTGGATTATTGAAGTCGGCCACACCAAATGAATCGAAATTGATATTGAGATCAAATGCTCACCGTATCCTTGAAATGATTGGTAAATGTATCTGTTACTCGATTTGTTTCATATATTTGCGTACCTTATTATTTGTAATATGTGACATGTTTTCAAAAAAGAGTTTTCATAATTGAACCAGAAAATGAGTTTCAAAACGTATTTCTCGTTTTCCCCTCGCTGAGTTCATAAGGACTCACCCTCTTTTTCATCACAGGTGAAGAAGAACAGGTACAGGTACCCGAGGACAATGTGCCTAACGATGAACCCCTGGAGTGATTGCCTGTCATTGTTTGCTTTGCTTGAATGTGGCTACTTGTGAACTTTGTGCTACTTGAAGACTATTTATTTTATGTTGCTTGTTATTTCTAATGTAAAAGACCCCCGTGGTAATTTGGGGTCTAATTTTGGTTTGTACTGATATTGCTAGATAGATACTAGACACTATTATGATCGTTTTGATATTATTACTGCTAGTATCTATCATAGGTTATGACGTATTAGGTAAGGACTAAGTAAATGAACCTATCAAATCTTAAACAGGTACACGCTTTTAAGCTAAGATCAACATGTATTTTCGTAATGATGATAAATAAACAAACGAAACATAGTATCATGCTAGGTTATACATCAAACGGGATGTCGAAATAATCAATAGGCAATTCAATAGATGGTAAAATAGTAATCTTAGTTGGAAATGAATTTGAGATGGTAAATTTTGAGGCGTTTAGAGAACTAGGTCAAACCAAAGAGCCCAATTATAGCCGTTATGCTGCCGATTTTCCATAAAATTTTGGAGTCTAGGATAAAACGTTAAGTGCTAAACCTCCTTGAACGATCAAGTACGTGAATGGACTTGAATGTTTAGATCACACCCTAGTATAACCTTTATAGGTCGGGTTGGGGCGTGACACCTATAAGAATGGTATCAGAGCTTAGTTTAGGAACTAGGCATTAGTCGGGTTCAACTCTCGGACCATGGGTAGAAGCCTTAAGGTAATTATGATGTCTTGTTTATATGTGTTAATGTGTGTTAATGTGCTTTAATTGCTTGAGCATTGAATTTTATGTGCTTTTGTGGACCTTATGTATTATGTGTCATGCACATCGACACGTTAATGTCCTCAATAATGCATGCATGCGTTTATACTCCTTCCTTGATACATGTGCATGTTATATAACCATAAATGACTGTTTATACACATAGATAGTTAGAATTAGGACTTTCAGGGAAATGAATTTATGCAGGACGAACGAAAGGCTCGGTTAGAGATTTCTCACATCATCACAGGTACTTGATGGATAGTATGTATTATTGGATATGCATATGTATAAAATGCGTAGCACAGGTATAATTGTTGAGGTAAAGTTATCTCCTTATTTTTGGAATACCTATACCTGTGATTAAGTTGCCAATTTTATGGCTATGAAGTTTTGATTCCGTTAAACCGTTCTTCTCATTATGGTTCAAGAATAAATGTTAAGGACATACAACTTTCCTTAGATATAAGAATATACTATCGGACATGTGGAGTAGTATATATATGTTCATATGCTTATAATGGAAGTTTGACTTAGGAGTTGCTTTTGAATCAAATTCTTATATCTTGAAATGGTATAATAGACTATTTATATGATCAAATCCTTACTTGATTGGAATTAAGCATCGTTGAACCTAATAAGGTGTATATTAACGAGTTTCAAGTTCACTCAATGGTAAGATTGTGACCTAGAAATTAAGAGATGAACTCGTGGAAATTGACGATAGGGGTTAGATTATTAAGGCATGAATAGTGTGTTTTTGTAACTTAACAATGGATAACCTCAAGACATATAGGCAGCTCTGGAGACCAAGTTTAACAAGGTTGATGAATCTTTAGTATAACAAGATATAGGGATGTTGGAATCGGGGAATTCACGTAGCTAGAACTTGTGTTCGGAAGACTACACTTAAATGTTAGGTCGAATAGAAGTTTAAGGTATTGAATTATGCATTAGATGACTAACATTGCTAAGGTCCTAAATTGGATATTTGTGATATTAAGAATCATGATATTAATTTGGTGCCTCTCGGATTTAGTTGTGATTATGCAAAGTAAGTCATTCTATACACTCGTTATTTGGATACCCTAAAGGATATTAGGAAGCATATATCCCTAAGTATTACCGATGGACCTAATATATAAACCATGGAAATAAGATTAAAGCATTCGGTTACAAAGTGGAGCCATTAGGGTATGATTAGTAATCCTAAATAGCTAATAGTGAGTATGCATGATGATTCATGGTAAACCCTAGGACCTAAGGTCGATGAATCTTGATGCTCTTAGCTAGTTGAACATGTAAATGAAGAGAGTAAGATAGAGATGAATCAGAGTCATGATGACCCAAGAGACTATTGTTAGACCACCGTGTCTATGTGCACCGTTTCACGTCTAGAAACAAGCCATTGGTAGACTTCGAATTGTGGTCGTTGAATAAGAGGGGTGAATCTTGTAGTGATAGTTAAATAAGTGGTTGATTACTTTTGAAGTTCTATTAGATTATATTGTGGTTATAATTCTTATGTTGACACGGCCTTGAAGTTATTTTGTGTAACAAGCTACTTGGATTAGTATGGTAAGTATCTTATGAGCAAGATCATTTCGGTACCCATTTATAGTCCTAGGATTGTCGTTGTTTGGCCGATAACCTAGTGGAGCATTGATATCACTTACATGGCTATGGCCCTAGCTTAGTAACATTAATGTTGAAGATATGTTGGCGGGCATTAAGTGTTCGAAGGAATGACTAGGTCGCTAAGTGAGTAGGACCATTGTCTTCTTAAGTATGACGTAAACTTGGATTGAGATGAGTGAAATTTATTTGAGGTTGAAACTATTCGCCTTAGGAGTTTTGGATAAGATTAAAAGAAAATTATGAAGCCTTGTGACTTGAAAATAGAGATTTGAATAAGGAAATAAATTGTGGATCACAAGCTGATGAAGCTTACTTGAAAAGTTGAACTAGTGCCCCATGATTAGTTTACCCATGCAATTTCAATGGCAATTTGTTGGTGGTACTTAATAAATCTTAGAGTTTGAGTTTAACGAATCTCAACGGTCTTTCTTCTTGATTACAACTGTGAGGGTTAACGAAGCTGGGAAAGGATGTTAGTGAATAGGAGTTTGTAACCGGGAGACTAGTCATTAGAAGATTTACTAATCCAATGTACCTTCAAGATAAGAACTATGATACTATCGATAGACGACGACTTGAGATGGATTAGTTTGTTTGATGAGTTCAACATAAAAATAGGGTCGTATGTAGAAATGATCCATAAGTTGTATATGTCCTACATGTTAACAGTTTTGAAACTGGTTGATAGGATATATAAATCGGATATAGACCTATCATCTTGAAATTAGCGTATGTCACCCTAGGATCATAGAATTATTGTGATATTCCTTTTGAGGTATGAATGCAAGATTGATACAATATGAGTCATGATTTTGGAGTTATAGTTATATTGTTAGGATACCGATGCAGCTTTGATGACTATATTTGGAGATTCTAACCTTAGTTAATGAACTTGACCTTAAAATCAAATGGAGAATAGAGTCGTTCAAAGGAATGAACTAGGAATGTAGGGGTCACACCGAATTAAATCATTGGAGAAAGCTAGGAACTGAATTGGTTGTGGTAAGGGAGATCACTAAACACGGGATGACCTAGAGTAGGAAATTACAAGGGTCAGAATCCGTCTAAATGACATCAATAGACAATAATGAATTTCGGGACGAAATTCTTTTAAGGAAGGGAGGATGTGAGGCCCGACTCCGAATAACGTGTGTTACCTTGATTTGCGGGCCATAGACCAAGAATGATATGATTGACCTTGGATTACATGCCCTGTCTTGGTTTTCGTGCATACCTTGTCATACGTGCCTTGACCTAGAATAGTGTGCCCTAATCCCCGACTAACGTGCGATACCTAGATATACGTGCCCTGACCTCGGTGTACGTGCGTTACCTCATTTCATGTGCCCTAGCCTTGAACTGCGTACCTTAACTAGACATAGAGTCGTGCCTTTATTTGCGTGCATTGCATTGAATTACGTGCCTTGCATTGGTTTACGTACATTCACCTAGGATTGCGTGCATTTACTTGAAAAACATGTGTTCGTCTTGTAGTTCGTGTCCTACCTCGTAGTGCATGCCCTAGACCTAGGAAAGCGTTCCTTCACGCTAATCAAGAAAGTATCTTACACGAAGCACTAGACTATGAAACAATCCTACAAAATCAACTATCAATATAATAATCCTAATTCAACTCACTAGAAGACAAAAATTCACCAAACACTAAACATTCTTCATTCTTTATTCCTTATTCTTTTTACACTTTCAAGACACAATTAAATAATGATCAAAAGTTGACAAAAAATTCAGATTGGGAGCTAGCTTGGCCGACCATACCATGGTGTTTGCACAAGGTTTGAACAATTATACAATTAACTATGCATGCTTAGACAAACTATGACACAAATGCTTAAAAAATTGCTCAAAAACCCTACCATTTGCACACCATTTTCGGCCACATCACTCTTGCCCATCCTAGGAATTTCAAATTGCACATTGAAGACACAAAATGGTGAAATTGGACTGCCCAATGCCGACATGCTCCTCAAAGAAATTGCAAAGCCATCACTTTTGTCATATTCTCTCATTTCCTTCAACTTCTCTCACTTCTCTCTCAATTTTCCTCTCTCATTCTTGGCCTTGGCTGAGTTCTCTACCTCCATAGCTTCTCTTCTTCACACCATAGCTAAGCCAAGCAAGCCACAAGCAAAGAACCTCAACCGAGCTAGCTAGGAAGTGAAAATCACACATGCATGTGCATTGAAGACTCTATTCGGCCTAGGTAAGCTTCTTGGCATCCATTTCTTTCTTCATGTTCTAACCTCATGCATGTGCTAAGAGATTGATCACTAAGCTAGGAAAAAATAGAGAAAAGCTAGTTGGGATTTTGGCTAGGCAAAGGAAAAGAGAAGATTTGAGCTTCAACAAGGTTTTTGAGCATCTTTTGGTTGATTGCTAAGGTGAGGGCTATAACCTTTTGAAAACTCTTCAAAAATTCACATGCATGCTCATAAATGTATGTATTTGCTTCTGTACTTGAGTTATATGGTCGTTCATGAGCTTAAACAACCATGCATGGCAAGATCTTGGCTTGAAAATGATGCTAGATGAAGTCGAATTGTTGACAGCTCTCTGACCAGCCTGTTTCGAGGTAATTTTAGCTAGGAAAATGATGTTGAAAATGTATGAAAATTGGTAGGTAACTATTTTGGACAGTTTTGAACATGTTTCCCAGAAATAGGCCGAAGCTAATTTTGACTCTAAGGTCCTCAAAATGGAAAATCTTTAAAATATGACCAAATCTGGAAATCTGGAAAAATGAAGCAGGTTTTGGCAGATGCACTGACCTTGTGGAACGAACATATGTGACATAGTAAATGATGTCAAAAAATGCATGAAATTTTGTGTGCTGCTAGATTTTTCAGTTCTGGACAATTTTGTCAGAAATGGACCAAGGCTAAAACTGACCCTAAGGACCTCAAAAACGTCAATTTCTGAAAAGTGTGCAAATCTGGACAGTTTTGTGCTACTTCACTGTTTCGGCTATAACTAATGATTCCGAACACCAATTGATGCAAGGTTTGTTTCTGATTTTAGTTAACTTCTTAAGCTTTAATTTGAAATCTTATTCACTGGATTTGGAGATTTTTGATTATCCTATTGATTGTGAGAAAACAGCCTATTGCAGTAAGGGTTTCACTTAATGTTGTACTTAGAAAAATTGTTGTGACTCGTCTTGTTGAATTAAACACTTGGAATTGTAGCTTCGGGATGTTGTGTGGACTATTTTGAATGTTTGAGGATGTTGAATTAAATGATGCATGGTTTGAGATTGACTTTGAGTTGGGTTGAGGCTCAAATTGCACGAATATACACGAAATGAAAACCCTAATGACTAGGTAGTTTTGCTAAGTATTGATCATTTGGATATTGTGTGGAAATTATATGGTTAGTGGGCTGCCCGTAAATGTCTTATAACTTCAAATGTGATTTTGACCATTGCATGTTGTCAAATAAGCTTTTCTTCCAACCAGACCCACGTAGATGTTGCTGCATGTTGAATAATCGTATCACTTGATTATGTGGACTTCGAAATGAGTTATATGACTTGACTTGCATATGTTACATGGCTGCCCGTTTAATGTCCATATGGCTCTATATGCATTTCAAGTGAAATTACTTGTCTTATCGTGCCTTATTTGACTACTTGACGATGTGCGATCTTATAACTGCTCGGAGGCGACCTACTTTGTTGTCCTCCTAATGTCATATGTCAAATATTATAAATGTGCATTGCATACGAGGTTGCAACCTTTCAGTGTGGCATGGTAGTGTTTCACGCACGTCGGGCAGCATAGGGCTTGCCGGTGCTACCGTGACTACCATGGTCCAATTCTCTCTCTCGCTTGGCATTCCACCCTCGGAGAGTTGGGTCGTAAGTTTCGGGGTACATCTGGAGTACACCCAATTAGGAGCGATAAGTGGATTATTGAAGTCGGCCACACAAAATGAATCGAAATTGATATTGAGATCAAATGCTCACTGTATCCTTGAAATGATTGGTAAATGTATCTGTAACTCGATTTGTTTCATATATTTGCGTACCTTATTATTTGTAATACGTGACATGTTTTCAAAAAAGAGTTTTCGTAATTGAACCAGAAAATGAGTTTCAAAACGTATTTCTCCTTTTTTCCTCGCTGAGTTCATAAGGACTCACCCTCTTTTTCATCACAGGTGAAGAAGAACAGGTACAGGTACCCGAGGACAATGTGCCTAACGATGAACCCCTGGAGTGATTGCCTGTCATTGTTTGCTTTGCTTGAATGTGGCTACTTGTGAACTTTGTGCTACTTGAAGACTATTTATTTTATGTTGCTTGTTATTTCTAATGTAAAAGACCCCCATTGTAATTTGGGGTCTAATTTTGGTTTGTACTGATATTGCTAGATAGATACTAGACACTATTATGATCGTTTTGATATTATTACTACTAGTATCTATCATAGGTTATGACGTATTAGGTAAGGACTAAGTAAATGAACCTATCAAATCTTAAACAGGTATACGCTTTTAAGCTAAGTTCAACAGGTACTTTCGTAACGAGGATAAATAAACAAACGAGACATAGTATCATGCTAGGTTATACATCAAACGGGATATCAAAATAACCAATAGGCAATTCAATTGATGGTAAAATAGTAATCTTAGTTGGAAATGAATTTGAGATGGTAAATTTTGAGGCGTTTAGAGAACTAGGTCAAACCAAAAAGCCCAATTATAGCCGTTATGCTGTTGGTTTTCCAGAAAATTTTGGAGTCTAGGATAAAACGTTAAATGCTAAACCTCCTTGAACGATTAAGTACGTGAAAATACTTGAATGTTTAGATCACACCCTAGTCTAACCTTTATAGGCTAGGTTGGGGCGTGACAATGCGAGCACCATCGTGCGGCATGCGCGCCAGATGCGCGCACCATCGTGCGGCATAGGCGCCCTATGTACGCACCTTCGTGTGGGATGCGGGCCACATGCGCGCACCATCGTGCGGCATGGGCACTATGAGGCCCGACCCCGAATAATGTGTCCTACCTCGATTTTGCGTGCCTTAGACCTAAAATTATATGACCAACCTTGGATTACGTGCATTGTCTTGGTTTTCGTGAATTTCTCGTTATACGTGCCTTAACCTAGAATTGTGCGCCCTAATCCTCGATTAGCGTGCGATACCTCGTTTCGTGTGCCCTAATGTAGATTTGCGTGCCTTGACCTAGGTTTAAGAATTGTGTTCATTATATATGCCATGCATTGAATTACGTGCATTCATTTAGGGTTGTGTGCATTTACTTGAAGAACGTGCGTTCGTCTCGTAGTTTGTGTCTTACCTCGTAGTGCGTGCCCTAGACCTAGGAAAGCGTGTCCTTACGCTAATCAAGAAAGAATCTTACACAAAGCACTAGACTATTCAACAATCCTACAAAATCCACTATCAATATTATAATCCTAATTCAACTCACTAGAAGACAAAAAATTCACCAAACACTAAGCATTCCTTATTCTTTATTCCTTATTCTTTTTTGCACTTCCAACACACAATTGAATAATGCTCAAAGATGACAAAAAAATCAAATTTCTACATGCCTTGGTTGACCACTTGTGAGCTTGTGATTGCTTTGCTTAATTCAATATAATTCCTAGACAATCTATGACATATTATGACACAAATGGATAAAAAAAAATAGCCCCAAAACCCTACCCAATGCACACCATTTTCGACCAAGTGCTCCTTGCCCATTCTAGGAATTTCAAAATGCCTCTTGAAGACATAAAAATCAGAATTGCTAAGCTCAAGGCCGAACCCATGCATCAACTTTTGCAAAAAGCCTCATTTTCTTTCATTTCTCTCATTCTCCTCACATTTTTCTCTCTCCCTCTCATTCTTCTCTCTCCATCTCGGGTGTATCAAGACAAACAACAAGCAAAGAAACTCGCCCAAGCAAGCTAGGATGCAAGAATCACACATGCAAGCTTTTTGAGTCACCATTTTCGGCCTTGGTGAGTTTACTAGGTTCCATTTCTTTTCTTCTTGTTCTAACCACATTCATGTACTAAGAGATTGATCACTAGGCTAGGAAAAATAGAGAAAACCAAGTTGGAATGTCGGCTAAGAAGAAGAGAAGAGATTTGAGCTTCACAGTTTTTGTGCATCTCTGGTTGTTTGCTAAGGTGAGGGCTAAACCTTTTGAAAATCCTTCAAAATTTCACATGAATGCTCATAAATGTATGTATTTGCTTCTGTACCTGAGTTATATGTTCGTTCATAAGCTTAAACAACCATGCATGGCAAGATCTTGGCTTGAAAGTGGTGATAGGTGAAGTCCGATTGTTGATAGCTCTCTGACCAGATTGTTTCGAGGTAATTTTAGCTAGTAAAATGATGTTAAAAATGCATAAAAATTGGTAGGTGACTATTTTTTCCAGTTTTGAACATTTTTCACAGAAATAGGCCGAAGCTAATTTTGACTCTAAGGTCTTCAAATAGCAAATCTTTAAAATGTGTCCAAATCTGAAATCTGGAAAAATGAAGCAGGTTTTGACAGATGCACTGACCTTGTAGAACGAACAGATTTGAGTTAGTAAATGATTTCCAAAATGTATGAACTTTGGTGTGCTGCTATATTTTTCAGTTCTGGACATTTTTTTAAGAAATGGACTAAGGCTGAATCTGACCCTAAGGACCTCAAAAACGTCACTTATCGAAATGTATGCAAATCTGGACAGTTTTGTGCTATCCCACTGTTTCGGCTATAACTAATGATCTCGAACTCCAAATGATGCAAGGTTTATTCTGATTTTAGTTCCCTTCTTAATCTTTAATTTGACATCTTATTCACTGGAATTGGAGATTGTTTTCTTATCTTAATGATTGTAAGAAAACAGCCTATTGCAGTAAGGGTTTCACTTAGTGTTATGCTTGAAAAATTGTTGTGACTCCTCTTGTTGAATTAAATGATTGGGATTGTAGCTTCGGGATGTTGTGTGGACTGTTTTGAATGTTTGAGGATGTTGAATTAAATGATGTATGGCTTGAGATTGACTTTGAGTTGGTTTGAGGCTCAAATTGCACGGATATGCACGAAATGGAAACCCTAATGACTAGATAGGCTTGCTAAGTATTGATCAATGAATATTGTGTGGAATTATACGCTTGGTAGGCTTCCCGTAGTTGCCCTTATAACCTAAATGTAATTTTGACCATTGCATGTGACAAATAGGCTTTTCTTGCGCCCGAACCCATGTAGATGTTATTGCATGTTGAATAATCTTATTACTTGATCACGTGGACTTCGTAATGAGTTATATGGCTTGATTTACATGTGTTACATGGCTGCCCGTTTAATGTTCATATAACTCTATATGCCTTTCAAGTGAAATTACCTGTTTTATCGTGCCCTGTCCTGTTTACTTGGTCAATGTGCAATCTTATGACTGTCTGGAGGCAACCTACTTTGTTGTCCTCCTAATGTGATATATTACATGTCATAAATGTGCACTGCATACAAGGTTTCAACCTTTCCTGTCGGCCTGGTAGTGATCACATACACTGGGCGGCATCGGCTTGCCGGTGCACCCGTGACTACCACTGTCCCATTCCCTCTCTCGCTTGGGGGCTAGACTTCCTCAGAGAGTTGGGTCGTAGGATTTCGGGGTACATCCGGAGTACACTCACCTGGTGTGTTTGGGGATAATATGAAGTCGGCCGCAACACCTGATTCTAAATCTGATCTGAGAGCAAAAGCTCACTGTATCTTTTTTACTATGTGTATAAGTACTCTCGCTTGGTTCCTAGAGAACCTCGGGAGGAAAGATTGGTATTTCTGTTCCTATACTGATATTAGTGTTATATTCACGCTTGCAAAAGGATTCATAAGTTGAACTGGAAAATGAGTTTCAAAACCTATTTCTCGTTCCCCTTCGCTGAGTTCATAAGGAATCACCCTCTTTTATCATCTCAGGTGAAGAAGATCCAAAACAAGTACCCGAGGACGGTGTGCCTAATGATGAATCTTTGGAGTGATTGCCTGTCTTGTGTGCTTTGCTTGATTTATGGCCATTTGTGAAGACTATGCTACTTGAAGACTGTTTCTTTCATGTTGTTTGATGTGTAATGTAAAAGGCCTCCGTTGTAATTTGGGGTCTAATTTTGGTTTGTATTGATATTGCTAGACAGACACTGACACTACTGTGATCGTTTTACTATTATTACCGCTAGTATCTATCATAGGTCATGACGTATTAGTTAGGACTAAGTGAATGAACTTATCCAATCTTAAACAGGTACTCGCTATTAAGCTAAGATGAACAGGTACATTGTAACGAGGATAAACAAACGAACGAGACATAGTATCATGCTAGGTTATAAATCACACGAGACATCGAGATAACCAATAGGTGTTTCAATTGATGATAAATAGAAATCTTAGTTGGAAATGAACTTGAGATTAGAAAATTTTGAGGCGTTTAGAGAATTAGGCCAAACCAAGAGTCCAATTGCAGCCGTTATGCTGCCGATTTCCGAAAAATTTTAGAGTTTAGGCCAAAACGTTAAGTGTTAAATCTTAATGAACGGTTAAGTACGAGACGTGACTTGAATGTTTGTTCATACCCTAGTCTAACCTTTATACACTTCATACCCTAGTCTAACCTTTATACACCGGGTTGGGGCGTGACACCTTATATAAGAATGGTATCAGAGCTTAGTTTACTAACTAGGCGTTAGTCGGGTTCAACTCTCGGACCATGGGTAGAAGCCCTAAGGTAATTATGATGCCTTGTTTATATGTGTGAATGTGTGCTAATGTGCTTTAATTGCTTTGAATACTATGTGCCTTTGTGGACCATATGTATTATGTGTCATGCACCCCGACACGTTAGTGACCTCGATAATGCATGCATGCTTTTATACTCCTTCCTTCATACATGTGCATGTTATATAACCGTGAATGACTGTTTATACACATAGATAGTTAGGATTAGGACTTTCAGGGAAGTGAATTTGTGCAGGACGAACGAAAAGGCTCGGTTAGAGATTTCTCGCATCTTCACAAGTACTCGATGTATCGTATGTATTATTGGATATGCATATATATAAAATGCGTAGCACAGGTATAATTGTTGAGGTAAAATTATCTCCTTATCTTTGGAATACATATGCCTGTGATTAAGTTATCAATTTTATAGCTATAAAGTTCTTGATTCTATTAAACCGTTCTCCTCATTGTGGTTCAAGAATAAATGTTAAGGAGATACAACTTTCCTTAGATATAAGAATATACTATTGGACATGTGGAGTAGTATATATATGTTCATATGCTTATAATGGAAGTTTGACTTAGGAGTTGCTTTTGAATTAAATTCTTATATCTTAAAATGGTATAATAGACTATTTATATGATCGAATCCTTACTTGATTGGAATTAAGCATCGTTGAACCTAATAAGGTGTATATTAATGAGTTTCAAGTTCACTCAATGGTAAGATTGTGACCTATAAATTAAGAGATGAATTCGTGGAAATTGACGATAGGGGTTAGATTATTAAGGCATGAATAGTGTGTTTAAGTAACTTAACAATGGATAACCCCAAGACATGTAGGCAACTCTGGAGACGAAGTTTAACAAGGTTGATGAATCTTTAGTATAACAAGATATAAGGATGCTGGAATCGATGAATTCACGTAGCTAGAACTCGTGTTCGGAAGACTACACCTAAATGTTAGGTCGAATAGAAGTGTAAGGTATTGAATTATGCATTAGATGACTAACGTTGCTAAGGTCCTAAGTTGAATATTGGTGATATTAAGAATCATGGTATTAAATTGTTGCCCCTCGGATTTAGTTGTGATTATGTGAAGTAAGACCGATGGACCTAGTATATAAACCATGGAAATAAGATTAACGCATCTAGTTGCGAAGTGGAGTCGTTAGGGTATGATTAGAAATCCTAAATAGCTAATAGTGAGTATACATGATGATTCATGGTGAACCCTATGACCTAAGGTCGATGAGTGTTGATGCTCTTAGCTAGTTGAATATGTAAATGAGAAGAGTAAGATTTCATATAGTTAAGATAGAGATGAATTAGAGTCATAATGACCCAAGAGACTGTTGTTAGACAACCGTATTTAAGTGCACCATTTCACGTCTAGAAACTAGCAGTTGGTAGACTTCGAATCGTGGTCGTTGAATAGAGGGTGAATCTTGTAGTGATAGTTAAATAAGTGGTTGATTACTTTTGAAGTTCTATTAGGTTATGTTGAAGGATGTCTCGTGATCATAATTATTATGTTGATACAACCTTGAAGTTATTTCGCGTAAGTATTTTATGAGCTCGGTCATTTCAGTACCCATTTATAGTCCTAGGATTGTTGTCGTTTGGCCGATAACCTAGTGGAGCATTGATATCACTTACATGGCTATGGCCCTAGCTTAGTAACATTAATG
The DNA here is from genome assembly GCF_023091745.1 of Budorcas taxicolor. Lineage (NCBI taxonomy): Eukaryota > Metazoa > Chordata > Mammalia > Artiodactyla > Bovidae > Budorcas > Budorcas taxicolor. The sequence goes on along the minus strand of NW_026291979.1, from coordinate 5,829 downwards.
TTGAAGATATATTGGCGGGCATTAAGTGTTCAAAGGAATGACTAGGTCGCTAAGTGAGTAGGACCATTATCTTCTTAAGTATGACGTAACCTTGGATTGAGGTGAGTGAAATTTATTTGAGATTGATGCTATTCACCTTAGGAGTCTTGGATAAGATTAAAAGAAAATTTTGAAGCCTTGTGACTTGAAAATAGAGATTTGAATAAGGAAACAAATTGTGGATCACAAGCTGATGAAGCTTACTTGTAAGAGTTGAACTAGTGTGACATGATCAGTTTACCCATGCAATTTCAATGGCAATTTGTCAGTGGTACCTAATAAACTTTAGAGTTTGAGTTGAACGAATCTCGATGGTCTTTCTTCTTGATTTTGAGCTTGAAGGTTAATGAAGTTGAGGAAGAATGTCAATGGATAAGAGCCTGTAATCGGGAGACTAGTCATTAGAAGATTTGTTAATCTAACGTACTTACGAGATAAGGACTATGATACTATCGATAGATGACGGTTTGAGATGGATTAGTTTGTTTGGTGAGTTCAACCTGAAAATAGGGTCATATCGTGGGAATAATCCATAACATGTGTATGTCCTACGTGCTAACAATTTTGAAGCTAGTAGATAGGATATGTAAATCGGATATAGACCTATCATCTTGAAATTAGCGTATGTCACCCTAGGATCATGTAATTATTGTGATATTCCTTTTGAGGTATGAATGCAAGATTGATACAACATGAGTCATGATTTTGGAGTTATAGTTATATTGTTAGAATACCGATGCAGCTTTGATGACTATGTTTGGAGATTCTAACCTTAGTTAATGAACTCAACCTTAAGATCAATTGGAGAAAATAGAGTTGTTCAAAGGAACGAACTGTAAATGTAGGGGTCACACCGAATTAAATGATTAGAGAAAGCTAGGAAGTGAATTCGTTGTGGTAAGAGAGATCACAGAGCAAAGGATGACCCGGAGTTGAAAAATAACAATGGTAGGAATCCGTCTAAATGACCTTAACAAGTAAGAATGAATTTCGGGACGAAATTCTTTTAAGGAGGGGAGGATGTGAGGCCTGACCCTGAATAACATGTCCTACCTCGATTTGCACGCCTTAGACCTAAAATTATATGACCGACCTTGGATTACGTGCCCTATCTTGGTTTTCGTGCATGCCTCGTTATACGTGCCTTAACCTAGAATTGTGTGCCCTAATCCTCGATTAGTATGCGATACCTCGTTTCGTGTGCCCTAATCTAGATTTGCGTGCCTTGACCTAGGTTTAAGAATTGTGTTCATATATGTGCCATGCATTGAATTACGTGTATTCATTTAGGGTTGCGTATATTTACTTGAAGAACGTGCATTCGTCTCGTAGTTCGTGTCCTACCTCGTAGTGCGTGTCCTAGACCTACGAAAGCGTGTCCTTACGCTAATCAAGAAAGCATCTTACACAAAGCACTAGACTATTAAACAATCCTACAAAATCCACTATCAATATTATAATCCTAATTCAACTCACTAGAAGACAGAAAATTCACCAAACACTAAGCATTCCTTATTCTTTATTCCTTATTCTTTTTGTACTTCCAACACACAATTGAATAATGCTCAAAGATGAAAAAAAAATCAGATTTCTACATGCCTTGGCTGACCACTTGTGAGCCTGTGATTGCTTTGCTTAATTCAATATAATTCCTAGACAATCTATGACATATTATGACACAAATGCATAAAAAAAATAGCCCCAAAACCCTACCCAATGCACACTATTTTCGACCAAGTGCTCCTTGCCCATGCTAGGAATTTCAAAATCCCTCTTGAAGACATAAAAATCAGAATTGCTAAGCTCAAGGCCGAACCCATGCATCAACTTTTGCAAAAAGCCTCATTTTTCTTTCATTTCTCTCATTCTCCTCACATTTTTCTCTCTCCCTCTCATTCTTCTCTCTCCATCTCGGTTTTGGGCTGAGTTTCTTCATCCCTTAGCTCATCTTCAGCATCCTATGGTGTATCAAGACAATCAACAAGCAAAGCAACTCACCCAAGCAAGCTAGGATGCAAGAATCACACATGCAAGCTTTTTGAGTCACCATTTTCGGCCTTGGTGAGTTTACTAGGTTCCATTTCTTTTCTTCTTGTTCTAACCACATGCATGTACTAAGAGATTGATCACTAGGCTAGGAAAAATAGAGAAAACCAAGTTGGAATGTCGGCTAAGAAAGAAGAAGAAGAGATTTGAGCTTCAACAAGTTTTTGTGCATCTTCTTGTTTGTTTGCTAAGGTGAGGGCTAAAACCTTTTGAAAATCCTTCAAAAATTCACATGCATGCTCATAAATGTATGTATTTGCTTCTGTACTTGAGTTATATGTTCGTTCATAAGCTTAAACAACCATGCATGGCAAGATCTTGGCTTGAAAGTGGTGATAGGTGAAGTCGGATTGTTGACAACTCTCTGACCAGATTGTTTTGAGGTAAGTTTAGCTAGGAAAATGATGTTGAAAATGCATGAAAATTGGTAGGTGACTCGTTTTTCCAGTTCTAAACATTTTTCTCAGAAATAGGCCAAAGCTAATTTTGACTCTAAAGTCTTCAAAGTATTATTATCTTTAAAATGTGTCCAAATCTGGAAATCTGGAAAAATGAAGCAGGTTTTGACAGATGCACTGACCTTGTAGAACGAACCAGATTTGAGTTAGTAAATGATTTCCAAAATGTATGAAATTTGGTTTACTACTATATCTTTCAGTTCTGAACATTTTTCTCAGAAATGGACTAAGGCGGAATCTGACCCTAAGGACCTCAAAAACATTACTTATCGAAATGTATGCAAATCTGGACAGTTTTGTGCTATCCCACTGTTTCGGCTATAACTAATGATCTCGAACTCCAAATGATGCAAGGTTTGTTTCTGATTTTAGTTCCCTTATTAAGATTTAATTTGAAATCTTATTCATTGGAATTGGAGATTGTTTGCTTATCTTAATGATTGTAAGAAAACAGCCTATTGCAGTAAGGGTTTCACTTAGTGTTATGCTTTGAAAAATTGTTGCGACTCCTCTTGTTGAATTAAATGCTTGGGATTGTAGCTTCGGATGTTGTGTGGACTGTTTTGAATGTTTGAGGATGTTGAATTAAATGATGTATGGCTTGAGATTGACTTTGAGTTGGTTTGAGGCTCAAATTGCACGGATATGCACGAAATGGAAACCCTAATGACTAGATAGGCTTGCTAAGTATTGATCAATTGAATATTGTGTGGAATTATACGCTTGGTAGGCTGTCCGTAGTTGACCTTATAACCTTAAATGTAATTTTGACCATTGCATGTTGACAAATAGGCTTTTCTTGCGCCCGAACCCACGTAGATGTTATTGCATGTTGAATAATCTTATTACTTGATCACGTGGACTTCGTAATGAGTTATATGGCTTGATTTACATGTGTTACATGGCTGCCCGTTTAATGTTCATATAACTCTATATGCCTTTCAAGTGAAATTACCTGTTTTATCGTGCCCTGCTTGTTTACTTGGTCAATGTGTAATCTTATGACTGTCCAGAGGCAACCCACTTTATTGTCCTCCTAATGTGATATATTACATGTCATAAATGTGCACTGTATACAAGGTTGCAACCTTTCCTGTCAGCGTGGTAGCGATCATGCACACCGGGCGGCATCGGGCTTGCCGGTGCACCCGTGACTACCACTGTCCCATTCCCTCTCTCGCTTGGGGGCTAGACTTCCTCGGAGAGTTGGGTCGTAGGATTTCAGGGTACATCCGGAGTACACCCACCTGGTGTGTTTTGGGGATGATTTGAAGTCGGCCGCAACACCTGATTCTGAATCTGATCTGAGAGCAAAAGCTCATTGTATCTTTTTTACTATATGTATAAGTACTCTCGCTTGGTTCCTAGAGAATCTCGGGGAGGAAAGATTGGTATTTCTGTTCCTGTACTGATATTAGTGTTATATTCACGCTTGCAAAAGGATTTCATAAGTTGAACTGGAAAATGAGTTTCAAAACCTATTTCTCGTTCCCCCGCACTGAGTTCATAAGGACTCACCCTCTTTTATCATCTCAGGTGAAGAAGATCCAGAACAGGTACCCGAGGACGATGTGCCTAACGATGAATCCTTGGAGTGATTGCCTGTCTTGTGTGCTTTGCTTGATTTATGGCCATTTGTGAAGACTATGCTACTTGAAGACTGTTTCTTTCATGTTGTTTGATGTATAATGTAAAAGGCCCCCGTTGTAATTTGGGGTCTAATTTTGGTTTGTACTGATATTGCTAGACAGACACTAGACACTACTGTGATCATTTTGCTATTATTACCTCTAGTATCTATCATAGGTCATGACGTATTAGTTAAGGACTAAGTGAATGAACTTATCCAATCTTAAACAGGTACTCGCTATTAAGCTAAGATCAACAGGTACTTTGTAACGAGGATAAACAAACGAACGAGACATAGTATCATACTAGATTATAAATCAAACGAGACATCGAGATAACCAATAGGCATTTCAATTGATGATAAATAGCAATCTTAGTTGGAAATGAACTTGAGATTAGAAAAATTTGAGGCGTTTAGAGAATTAGGCCAAACCAAGAGTCCAGTTACAGCCGTTATGCTGCCGGTTTCCGGAAAATTTTGGAGTTTAGGCCAAAACGTTAAGTGTTAAATCTTAATGAACGATTAAGTACGAGACGTGACTTGAATGTTAGTTCACACCCTAGTCTAACCTTTATAGGTCGGGTTGGGGCGTGACAAGCACCTCATGCGTGCACATTCGTGCGGCATGCGGGCCACATGCACACACCATCGGGCGACATGGGCGTCCCATGAGCACACCATCGTGTGGCATGGGCGCCCAATGCGCGCACCGTCATGTGGCATTGGTGCCCCATGCGCGCAACTTCTTGCGGCATGTGGGCCGTATGAGTGCACCATCGTGCGGCATGGGCGCCCCATGCACGCACCTTCGTGCAGCATGGGCGCCCCATGTGCGCACCTTTGTGCGGTATGCGCGCACCATCGTGCAGCATGGGCGTTGTCATGCCCTAACCCGACCTATAGAGGTTAGACTAGGATGTGATTTAAACATTCGTATCATTTCACGTACTTAATTGTTCATTAAGGTTTAACACTTAACGTTAGACTAGAACTCCAAAAACCGGCATCATAACAGTTGTAATTGGCTCTTTAGTTTAACCTAATTTCCTAAACACCTCAAAACTTTCAATCTCAAATTCAATTCCAACTAAGATTACTATTTATCACCAATTGAAATGCCTACTTGTTATCTCGAACTCTCGTTTGATTAACAACCTAGCATGATAACTATATCTCGTTTATTTGTCAATCCTTGTTACACAAGTACTTGTTGATCTTAGCTTACCAATGAGTACCTGCTTAAGATTGGATAGATTAATTTTACTTAACTCTCACCTAGTACTTCATAAGCCTGCAGTAGTTACCAATCAAAGTAGCAAAATGAGCAAATAGGGTGTCTGTCTATTTAATATCGGTACAATTCAAAATTAGACCCCAAATTACAATGGGGTCATTTACAATAACGACAACAAGCAACATAAGAAATAGTCTTCAAAACAACATATCTTTCACAAAATAGCCACAGTCAAGTAAGGCACGTAGGGCAAGCAATCACTCCAAGGAGTCATCAATAGGCACGTTATCCTCAAGTACCTGTTCTTGATCTTCTTCACCTGAGATGATAAAAGAGGGTGAATCCTTATGAACTCAGCGAGGGGAAACGAGAAATATGTTTTGAAACTCTTTTTCCGGTTCAACTTATGAAAAACCCTTTTT